>NW_026683415.1:0-65004 GCF_030247195.1 Topomyia yanbarensis | reverse complement strand
TCTGGCGGCAGTCATGGTATCTATTACCTACCATCGAAGAATACGAGCTGACATGAAACGCAAGAGCTGCTACGCTTACAACGCCAGAACACAAACTAACCAATTTCTCTTGTGTTCCCTTTTTATATGCGTCGCAGTTCATTCGATAAAAAAGAGGCAGTCCCAGCAACGCTTGCTTTTTGAGCGAATTGTACCGACCAATCAGAGATCAGATAATTACTACTTTCATAAATTCCATTATTTCTGCTATTTTTAGTAATTATACATATTACCAAATTGGATACAAAATTGTTGTACATATTTCCAATTCGATAGCGTAATAATTTTATTTTTCCATTCAGTACAACGGCAGATATTCACGTTTAAAAAATCGGGTGAAATTCCGGCAGACAATTTTGAAACGGGACCCATATATTGAAACGTTAGAAGTATTCTACTTCAAAAACTGGACGATTTATTTTGGCTATCCAAAGAAGGAATTCGCATCAGCAATATTATAGTATTCAGTTCTCTCTCGTCGTACATTCAGTTTACCGGTCGCTCAATTGTATTTACACCTTTCCCAGATCAACCGCTGTGTCGCACTGTTGGTCTCTACCCCGGGCAACGTGATTTCTGCTGTGCTAGCGAAAGCTGCATTAATTAATGTTTGAGAAATGTTTCAATTGCACTTGAATGGGTTTGTCTATTGCTTTCATGACCGAAATGCCGTCCGTCCAGTGCAGTGGTGGTAACCAGCAATTCAGTAGCAGAAGCCGTTCCAGTGTGTTGCGCTGTGTACACTTTGAGCACACTGATGAAAATGACAACTGGACGCTAGTTGAAACCAACTGGATAGAAATAACTGTTCGGAAACCAATGCTCAGGAGGTTAAACTAGAAGCATGTTTGGTCCAGAAACAACAGGCGTTTTTGTTCGAGTTCGTCACGAGTTCTCAAAAATTTGCCAAGCGTGATACTATTTTAATCCTAGTATTTTTATCCTATCACAGAAAATTATTTAACAGTTTCTCAGTTATGGTTTTCTTTAAGCTAGCAATAGATTAGTAATGAGTATATGTTATTAACATAATATTTTATTGGCGTTACTCTATACCGAACCATAATTTCTGACAACTATCAATTGTAGTATTGACAGAATTATTATCTCGTTGTGAGTGACGCGTTAAAAATATAGTTCATACTATGCAAGTCAATTCCCACTTCGGCTACCAGTCGTCAGCATGGTGTCTACCAAGCAAGAAAAACCAGAATCTTTCCTTTGTTTTCTCACCATTAATCCTCGAGCAAAGCTTCGCATTGTGGTTCGTAACATCTAACACATCAGGATGGTGGCTCTAGTAAGCCGCAATCGGCACACCACATCGGGCGTGGTTTGAGCGGTTTCTGTACGGCCAGTGGAAGGGTAGAGGGTCGTAGTACACACATACGTGTGTTGTGCTGCATCAAGATCGAGATAAAGCGAAAGCTCGTTCGTCTTCATCTCTTTGGAGAAAACATACCGGGCAAAAGATAGATGTGTGCACTTCCCACTTCCATGTGCGCATAGCAACTGCCACTATTCTGGGGGAAAGTAAGCTTCCGTAAGGGAAATACAGCGAACCCGCCGTACACACTTGGCTTGTCAAGCCGCCCCCGGGGTTGCTCCGCGCTCAACCGAGTTCCCCGAGGGCGGCCCGGGGTCGATTGGGATGAATGAATAGCGAGAGCATATATGAATAACAAATTATGTGACACATTTTTGATGCTGTTCCGTGCTTTCCGCGATGAAGGGACAAACTCGGGACTGGCGGGAATCCCGGGATAAATCACAACGTCAACAGTATAATTTTCGCTGCAATAACGTGGGTGTGTATGCGGAAGAGTTATTTTTTATTCGGTTTACAGATGCAGCGCAGATCAGGATGATTTATTATGGAAACCGATTCCGCCGCTGAGGACTGCGTCGGAGGACATGATGTGTGGCGTTCGCCGATAACTGCGATATCAGTCGGGATTATGCTTGCTAAGGAGAGAGAGAGATGACGATGTAATACAATATGTGCAATGTCTATCTGACGTGTGAAAGTTCTCAATAATGGACAGTACGTGGAATAAGCGGAGCGGAAGGTGGACAAATTCTTCTGGTTTATTGAGGGGCTCCGTAAGCGCAAGAGGTTGATAAATGTTGGAAGTAGCATACTTATTATTAAGCCATTAATTGTGGGGGATATTTATTGAATCAATTCAATTAATTGATATAAAATGAGAAGATTCTAAAACATGATTAAGACGTCCAAGGAATACTTCAATGGATGAATCCAAGTTTGTTCTAATAATCTGTCAAATATTTATGATCTTGTTCAATAGTAGAAAAGGGAAAACTTTATTCATGTTGACAATCATGTTGCTGCATAGAAAGTAGCAATATGGGAAAGATACATGTTTGAGCGAAGAATAGTTGCAATATGTGTGTATGTTTTATCTACAAATTATTGATCAAAGGAAAAGCGAGACTATGAATAATATAGAACGGGAAACCCTTCGGTTAGCAGACACCTGCGGCACTGATTGTATGTAATGGCATTTTCGTTTTTGACAGTGCGCTAAACCGGTGTAGTCGATGCTAAACTCATTTAAACTTGGGTCTAATCTGTCACGAAAACGTTATAAGATATGCTATAACTTTACACAATCTGCCGCCCGTGTGCACATCATAGAAGTACAATGGGGACGCAGGGTAGTTCAATCGAATTATTCCATTGGCAGTTGCTCTCAGGCCGCTTTAGTCTATAGAAAAATCTTTCTGTCACAAATTCAAAAGGGCATCGCACAACTGATTTAATTCAATTAGGGTGTAATTGATGGCCTTGAACTCCCGTATTGAAATTCGTTTTTCGATTTAAATAATATAAATAAGAGTCACTCAAAAGACGGGATCATGAAATATACGGTTTTCACTGAGCAGTTTTTAAGCTTTTTCAGTGATGAATGCAAAACCGAATTGTTCGCTCGAATTTCTGCATTCTTACGCTACTAGCATTGTTCTGGGGACGAATTTATTGTTTTTATCCGGTCTTCACATTGCTTGTTCATATAGAGTGTGTCCCACATTTAAACGTTTACCCTATTTTTTCAGCATAACTTTTTTTTTCGTTCGAGCTGGTGCAGTTTGCTCGATTTTCAGCGTTTGTTTTAAAACTTAATCAACGATTTCTCAAAATTTCGAAGCCCTGGTGCGTTTTGTTCGTTTGCTATGGGTATTTAAGTGAAAAAAGTAGTGTCCCACATATATACGTTCACCCTACTATTTTTTGGATAACTTTTTTTCTATTCGCACAAACTGTTCCAGATTTTCAGCGTTTATTTTAAATCAACGATTTTTCTCAAAAATTGGAAACCCTGGTGCATCTTGTTTGTTTGTTATAGCAATTTAAGTGAAAAATGTGTCCTTTATTTATCCGTTCACCATATATTCTCAGATTCACTTTTTTTCAGTCAAACGTACTGCACCAAATTTTCTAAGTTTATTTTAAAGCTCAATTTATGAAGTTTCTCAAAATTTGGCAGCTTTGGTGCGTTTTATTCGTTTGTTATAGCGGTTTAAGTGAAAAAATTTGATCATGCATTTATACGTTCACTAAGAAAAAATATAGTTTTTCCCAAAACATGCTTTATTTAAGTAATTATCCAGTAATAATTAACACTTCATGTAGTAGTCAATTGAATCCCCATCATTTTTAAGTACAAGTTTCATTCGCTTCGGCATTTAATCATAACGATTTTCTATATTTCTTGCTCTAAGCTTGTTTTAGAATGATTTGATTGCTTTCTTGATCTTTACAGCTGACGAATTCTGCTTCGCGTTGTCATATACATCACGAACCATCATACTTGAAACATACAAACAAAACAAGCTTAGAGCAAGAAATATAGAAAATCGTAATGATTAAATGCTGAAGCGAATGAAACTTGTACTTAAAAATGATGGGAATTCGATTGACTGGTGAATGTAGTATTGATTATTACCGAATATTTCAGGAATCAGAATATATTGGCTTAAATGGCATTAACGTATAAATGCACGAACAACTTTTTTCACTTAAACTACTATAACAAACAAACAAAACGCAGCAAAGCTTCCAAATTTTGAGAAACATCGCAAATAAACTTAGGAAATTTGGTGCAGTACTTTTGACTGAAAAAAGTTAATCTGAGAAAATAGGATGAAAGGATAAATAAGGGACATTTTTTCACTTAAATTGCCATAACAAACAAACAAGATACACCAGTGTTTCCAAACTTCGAGAAAAATCGTTGATTAAACTTTAAAATAAACGCTGAAAATCTGGAGCAGTTTGTGTGAATATAGAAAAAGTTTTTCAAAAAATAGTAGGGTGAACGTATAAATGTGGGACACCACTTTTTTCACTCAAACTGCCATAACAAACGAACGAAGCGCACCAGGGCTTCGAAATTTCGAGAAATATCGTTGATTAAGTTTTAAAACAAATTCTGAAAAATTGGCGCAGTTTGCTCGAACAAAAAAAAAGTTATACTGAAAAAACAGGGTGAACGTATAAATGTGGGACACACGGTATGTTGATTTTTTGCGGGCAGAGCTTTTAAAGTGATTCCTACCTTAGTTCGAGTTTCGGGCTTGAAGTGTTTATTTCTACACTGAGAGAATACATTCGTAAATCTGCTACGAATAGGTTTCGTGCAGAAAACTTTCGTAAAATATTCGAATTTCTCATACATATGATGAATCATTCGTAGTTCTACAGAAACTTTTTTTTGTTGCGTGTTTTTCGTAAAAACCACGAAACGACGTTCGTAGACTTATTACGAATCTATTTTATTATTCAAACGAATTGTTTGATAAAATACAAGAAAGTTTTTATAAAATTTTCGAGCATTTTTCGTGATACGAACGATTTTTTTTTACAGAGAATCTAAAACATAATTCTGCACAAAAAATTCAGATAGCCTAACATATTTATTCGTAGATCTGCTGAAAATAGATTGGATGCTTTCATTTCGTGAACATGAAGCATGGCGACTTGCTGAACGAAAATTTTCGTGATTTTTAAATATTTAGTGTACATTGCCACGGTGTCTTTGTCCAACAACTTTATTCAAAAAAATTCGGCATCCGCGAAAATTCAAGATACGAAAGAATGGACTTTTTCCTTTCATTTGCAACCGATCGCAAAATAATCGGTTGGGGGTCTAGAACAACTTTTTATTTCAAAGATTTTTGTTTGAAAACATAGGTTTTACAATGATATTAGTTCACATTTTTGCCTCTAGGTATTACTATAGACATTTAAGTAATACTAAAATTGATAATCTGATGAAAAATTTCATTGTCTACAACTTTGTGGAGAAATCTTAATTGATATAAAATTATCCGAGAAAGTTATTAACCTTTTATCAGTCTTTAGATTTGCAGAGGGCCTACTGGTTAAAAACTCGTTTTGTAAGGACTCACAAAAATTTGTTGGGTTTAGTTGAACAGTGTATTCAGATGAATTTAAGTGTTTACAAAGTCCCATTTTAAACGGAAAAATTACATTTTCAGCCTCCGTCGGTTTTTGGGCGTTATGAATATGGAAGTATAGAGAAATATTGACCAGACTTATTCGATACTCTTACCTTTTAAACATGTTAATTAAAATAGTAAACAGATTTTATTTTTTCAATCATGTATTCGTGTCTTCTTTATAATATCTATTTCCATGCTAGGGGATAGCTATTGTAATTTAGAATTACACTTCTTCCTGATCAGATTATGCATGGTAAAATAAAATTGATTTAAATTCAAAACTTTCTATTTCAATGAACTTAATCAGACAATTCGAGTCATTGTAACAAATGACGAATTTTATTGCAACTTTTGATTGAAAATTATGTTAGCCCTTTTCAGTATTAAAAGAAAGATGATTGAAAGAGAAATAAAAAGATTTGAGTTTTAGGTATATATTTGATAATTTTTGGGGAAGATACCATTCATCAGAATGTAAAAAGGTAGGGTTTCGCTTGCACTCAAATCGCATTTTATTTCCAAAAGAAACACATTGCACAAAGTCTTAGGATAAAGTATCAAAAACAAGTTACATAATTTCCTTTAAGAAGAAATTCCGGAAACGTTACTCGTAGAACACGGATCACAAAAGCAAACAAGAAAGCATCGCGCTGAGCCATACATTCAGTAAATTCTCTTAGTAATTTATGTCTTTTTATTGAATATTTCTCGCATAATATAAAATAAAAGCGAAGACCGTATATGAACAAAACTGGAAATTCAGTCCAGAATCTGGAGAAAGTAACAGCAGCACCTCTTTCGAGTAAAGGTTGTACTTCATACATCTACTTTTATATTGAGCTCCCTATTTTATATTTTGTCTATTTTACAATAGACAAAACTTTTATTTCTCATATTGCGATTTGTGTTCAGCGTATAGCGATTCCGGAATTTATTCTTAAAGAGAATTATGACAGTATGCTTTGACATTTTTCTCCTAGGCCATGTGAAATGTGTTCCTTTTAAAGCCAAAGTGTGATTGGGGTACAAGAAAAGCCTTGTAGGTATATCGTTCGATTAACAGAAATCCTCCAATTTTTCCTAAAAGTTAACAAACTTGAACCCAAATCTCATAGAATTATATTTTTCTATCATTTTTATACTAACTTTGGAACGGTCAAAAAAGTTTTACCAATGACTAAATATCTAATCGAGTTTGTTGAAATATAAATGTTTAAATTTAAGCCAAATGTATCTTACAGGATATTGATGGAAGATTATACCAGTCATCCTCCGGAACGAGGAGAGCGAAAGAGAAAAAAGAAGCGAATATAGTTTTGACAGAAAAAGAATTGTTCCTTTTTACTACATTACCCAGCATCTTTGAAAAGAGTCTCAGTCTCAGTTAATACAAATTTTGTCTGCTCTTCTATATACGTCCATGGTCATAAGATATCATTTGTGCGTAAGAACCGGTGGAATTTGAAAATATGTTTTTTTCTGTTTTTAGGTGGGATTTTTTTAAGAACTCCTCTGAATACACTGGTCAATTAAAGCAAACCATTTTTCACAAATGAAAACATTTTTGTTTATTAACCAATGGGCCCCGTGTAAATTCAAAACTTTGGCAAAATTTTAATAATTTTCATCAAAGATTTTTGATCGATTTATAGTTCTCTACATAGTTGTATACAATGAAATTGCCCATCCGATTCTCGCTTTTAGTAATTTTTGAATGTCTATAGTAAAACCTAGTGGCAAAAATGTGAAACAGTGAATTAAACTTTCGTAAACATTTTCTGTAAATCTCACGAACAAAAAATATCAAAAATATCTTAATCATTCGAGTAGTGCTGAACACTTGAAATGAAATCGAATTTGCCAGATCGATCTTTTTCATATGAAAAAATCGATGTTGTCAAACATCGATCCTCAAAGATCGGATGAAAAAATATACTAAAATTTTGTTCGTTCAGCGAAAATAAAATCGTTCGACTAAAATATTCGTAACATATGCAAACACTTGGTAAAATAACGAAACATTTCGTTTCAATTACGAAAAAGAATTTCGTTTTCCGCGATGAATTTAGTGTAATGTGCACTAAATACTTAAAATTGACGAAAGTTTTCGTTTGAATCACAAAAAATTGCTTCGTCTTCCACGGTGAATTTCGTGCAATGCTCATTAAAAATTTTAAAATCACAGAAATTTTCATTCGTCAAGTCGCCATGATCGGTAAATGAAGGAAACCAACTATTTACAATGTACGAAAATGCTTTGTTACAGAAAATGACAAATTGATTCGTGAAGTGTATGACAATTTTCGTTCTATTTACATATTTATTTTACTAGTGTACATACTAATAAAAATAAAAAGGGGTTAGCTATACACTGAAGCCAAACAGTCACCTGAAATATGTGAATGCCAAACGGCAAACATTTTGTTGCTTATGATTAAAAAAACTCGTGCCATCTAAACCCCGGCGCCAGCGTTTCGACTTCGTCTCTTCAGAACCGTGGCATGTGACAAAGGCATCAGGCTGGTAATGTCTATTTTTATGGCATTCCATCAATTGTAGGCCGAGAAATTAATGAATTAGTGAGGCACTCTGCTTAGTATGGTGAAAATAGGCTCTTTACCCTATTTATCACTTGTTTGGTGAACACATGACACATAAATGTGTGATTCCTACAGTCAAGCATGGTTGAGGTTCAGTAATGGTCTGCGCATGCTTTGATGGAAACTTAGATGGTTACCTGGTGCGAATTGAGCGTGTCATACGCCATTCTTGCGAGAAAATAATTGTGGATGCGGTTAAATTCGACTGCTCGATAGGTAAATTTTTTGGCCCTGATGCAGAATAAAAAGGTGGAAACATTTCCACACGCAAAATAAAACTCAGCGAATATAAACTGTAATTACGCAGAGACTGAGTTGTGAAAATTAGAATAATCGATCACTGTTTACAATTATTGACCAATGTACGATCATTGTTCGGAACATTGCACAAATGTCAATGAGCTTTTTTCTGCGTTTTACGGGTTGATCCACTTTTAACCGAATTGAGTAGGTATTTACTAAATTTTGAATTAATACCTACTCAGTTTCGTTGGAAGTGGAACAAATCAGTTGGTAAAGATGGAAACGAAAACGTGTTGTGTCATGATTTGTTTGGGTTGTTTCATGATGTGAATGTTTACGTTTCGAGGCTATGAATGTCATACTCAATATAATAAAAAAGAAAAACTATGGTTTTTTCAGTGTTTCGGATTCTCCTCGTCAGTAATTAACACCAACTTAATGTTAGTTAGCTAAGTCCAACTGCACCAAATAGGCACTGGTGAGACACTAAAATCCAAAAAGTCACACGTGAACGCTAAACAACTGGCTGGTACCGATTGATACATAAAAAATTTGGTATTATCCAAAATTTTTCCCGTTTGGGAAGTTTTTTTGCACTAATTTTAAAATATCGACAAATGTTCACACCTCTACCATCTCACGATTATCGCAGCTGTTAATTATAAATATCGATACAAATATTAACATTTGAAATTTCTAACTGTCAAATTTTGCCTAAAAGTTAAAAAAAATCGCCTAACTGTTCACAGCCGAAGTCACCTAAGGGACCGTTCATAAATTATGTAACACAAAAAATGCCCAAAATTGACTCCACCGTGTAACGAATTGTTACAAATTTCTCTATCCCTCCCTCCTTTTTGAGTGCGACGATAAATTGTTACAAGTTGTGACATATGGGGGAGGGGGAGTAAGTTGAAACGTTATGTAAGATGTTTTCACTGAAGAAAAAAAAATCTTTTTTTGAGGAATTTGTTACGTGATGGGGAAGGGGGGATAGAGAAATTTGTGATCAATTCTTAAAAGTGTCATTGCTAGATTTTTTTTCCTTTTGATTATAGAGGTTTTATAACCTTAGGGTCGTTCGCCTCTTTTTCGGGTTAGAAAAAATCTCTGAAAAATGTCTAACCCTATGTGCGGGGTTTGGAATCGAACCCAGGTGAGCTGCGTACAAGGCAATCGATTTACCAACTACGCTCCCATTGCTAGAATTGATAGAGATCCTGTCTCCTCCTCGAAGCGTGTACGAAGCTGTTATTAATGTAAAAGAAGAATACTAAAAAAGTCAAAAATTTAATAAGGGGCAGTTCATATACCACGTGGACCAAAAAACCTTAGTTTTTGACCCCCTTCTCCCTTTACGTGGACAAGAGTGGACAATTGATGTTCCCCTATCTCTCTCTCCTCAATGTCCTCGTCAAATTTAGTAATTTCATAAAGAGGTTTCCAATTTCAAGTATTCGTATTGCGTTGGATTGTTTTGCTGGCGGTAACCTGAAGAATCGAATAAAAAACGTAGTGCAAACTTTTTAGGTTTTCTTAATCATTTGTAAAAATTACAAATATTGGAAATGCCTAAAAGACACTTTTGGGCATCCATCATAATAACACGAAATTTGAGTAAACTATGAACTTCAATTGGGTCATGTAACATCAACAGCTTGATTTAAAATTCTAAAAAAGTTGTTGAAAATGATATAGAAGATTGAATCATGTGTTTCTGGGAGCAACATTTTACTCGGTGTTGATTTCCATTGATTTCGTGGCATGCACATGCTATGTTGTTAGGAGCTCTTTAAATGTTACACAGCTTTGGGATGATTTGAAGGAAAACATGAAACGCTTACGCCAATGATGCGAATTTGCATTTTTTTATTTCGACTATTTTACTTTTTTACATTAAATTTGCTAGAGATTACTAAGTAGGAAACGTTATGAAAATTAGACCCAACGTACTCAAGTGAGAGCATGGATGTAGGTTCATTAGAAGCAGGCTTTAAATCGTGCGGACTAATCTTTTGTCTTCTGCTGGCAGGAGTCGAGCTTAGGCAGTATTACTACGAATCACTCAAGTCTAGCAACACGTCTCATCGCAAAGACAGACTTGTCCCTCTTAACCATGAAATCCGACTCCATTGTTCTCCTTCAAAATATCTGAAAGTATTTCTAAAGTGGTCTTAATGAAAAATCAAAACTGCAAAAGTTACATAAAGAAAACCATTTTTTAAGAAACATCTGGTTTTTTGGTAAATTTCTCGAAAAAGGAAAAGTACATGGTATAGAGTGACAGTGTCCTCGAAAAAGTTTTTATAACTTGTATTTTTTACAATTTTTTAAAGACAACGAAACTATCTCGAATCATTAAAAAGTAAGTTTCCTGATTTATAAAAAATTGAAACTACTCTACCTACTATATAAAATTATAGAAAAGTATTGTAAAGTTAATATTGCACTATCATGAAAACAAAACTATATTTTTTAAACATATTACAAGGGATCAATTTACGAAAAACCCAATTTTTATGTAACTTTTTCAGTTTTCATTATTTTGCAACCTTTCATTCAGATGATTTTCAGAGTTTTTGGAGACGAACATTTTCTTCTAACACATCAAAACGCTAGCTTCTATTATTCAAAAGTTATAAGTATTTATAATATCAAAAATAGATTTTTTGAAATCAATTCTTTTTGTTAAAACTCGCGTTCGCCATTTTTTGCTCAATTATAACTCTAATGATGACCTTGTTTATAGTTGAAAAATAATTATCTTTTGTTTTCCCCAATGAGTGATATTGTTATTCCAAACAATCCCATTTTTGCCGAAAAAGTGCTCATATCTTTTCAGCGTAAATAGTTAGATAGGGTTACTGTGCCCTTATTCATCTTTGCTCCTGTATTCAGCCCATCCATTCGAATACATTAGTTAGAGCAGTGTCTACTCTCTCAATTCAACGCATTAGCTCAAAAGGGTTAAGATGAATAAGGGTGCGTTGTATTCGACTTTTCACTTAACTCAAACGCGAGTATTTTACATTTTTGAATTTTTGAAAACAAATTGTTTATGTTTTTTGCTTCCTAAGAACGATGAAAGCATGCTGATATCTATTTAAGCGCAGTAAGCCTAGTTACAATCGAAATAGCGTGACATCCTAACTAATGAGATGAATAAGGGCTCGTCTATCCTATGTGGTACCATGAGATAAGTTATTCGCCCTAAAACAATCTTAAAGTTGTCTGAACACTACTTCAGTTTTAAATCGATACTGCAAAAGTAATTTGAATAAACAGTTTTTCTAAGAAACACCCTAACCTTCGATTTCAAATTTGTTGTAAAATTAACAGTATGTCAGATAGAGCTTACATGTCTTCAGCAAACTTTTCCCAAATTTGTCGTTCTACAATTGCGCTAATGGTCGTTTGGATCTAGCTAGAATGATTAAAAAGTTATTTTTTTGATCTGGGTAAAATTAGCACCACCCTCTGTTGTTTTAACAAACAGAAGGGGCTCACAAACCACGAAATTTCTATAAATACCATTTATATAACCAACCTCCCAAATGGATCAAACGGCAAGCGCACTGGAGCAAGGTACCCCCAAATCTTCTAGAGGAAGAAGCTCGAGCCTGGAACGTACGCTGTAATGAAACAAATCAAATGGTGCATGTTACAGAAGGACGATAAAAGAAAGAACGAGACAAAACAACTTTTTTCCCTGTTTGCGTTTTGCTTTTTTTTTTTCAACCAATGGGTTCTACACAAATTGTTTTTAGGAGTATATCAGCCGAATATTTTGCCAAAGTGGCTTTTAAGCAGCCCTAAAGTACAATATTGAACCTAAGCGCTCAACAACGACGAACCTAATGAGCTATGTGTCAACGCTGATTGATAAATTAGAGAAACGACAACAAATTGATGCAGTGTATGTAGATTTCTCCAAAGCCTTCGATCGCCTTCCTCATCAGCTAGCTGTTGAAAAGTTGAGGCGAATCGGATTTCCGGACTGGCTGACCAATTGGATCTTCTCGTACCTTACAAACCGCAGTGCATCTGTGCGACTTGGAACTATACTTTCAGACCCATTCGACATCACATCGGGTGTACCTCAAGGGTGTCACCTTGAACCTCTTCTCTTCGTGCTCTTTGTGAATGACATTTGCAGCGAATTGACATCGTGTAAGGTGATGTACGCAGATGGTCTGAAAATTTATCGCATCATAACAACTCTGGTAGATTGTAGTGCACTTCAGATGGACATAGATAGGATCATGAGTTGGTGTAATAGAAACGGAATTACTATAAATTTTCAGAAATGCAACATAATCACATTCACACGAACACTCTCGCCAATTACGTTTGAGTATGCAGTGAGCGCTGCCCTAGTAGAACGAGTTTCATCAATCAAGGACCTTGGTGTTATACTTGACCGTAAGCTACGTTTCATCGAACACTTCAATGCAGTAACTGCTAAAGCCGATGCAGTACTAGGACTCATCAAACGAAACACCCAAGATTTCAACGACGTCTACTGCCTGAAGGCACTGTACATCAGTCTGGTACGCAGCATTCTAGAGTATGGAGTTATCGTTTGGGCCCCGTATCACACCGTTCACATTAATCGCATAGAACGGGTGCAAAAGAGCTTCGTCCGGTATGCCCTTCGACGGCTCCCCTGGCGAAATCGATTTGAACTACCACACTTATCAACCTACCTACGCTACGAAACAGGAGAGTTTTTCTGCAGCGACTTTTTGTGTTCGATCTTCTCGCTGACAACATTGACTGCCCTCTGCTTCTCGCTAAGTTGGACTTCAACTTTCCTGGTAGGTCTCTGCGGAGAATGGACTTCTTTCGGCGCTGTACTCATCGCACGCAGTACGGCCAGAATAACCCGGTAGGTGTTTGCTGTCAGCTCTTCAATAGCGTTTTTTATCATTTTGACGAAAATTATTAATTCGAAGACAATACATATCATCTATAATGCTTGTTCTATAAGCGACCATAGAACCGAATTGATGTAATTCTTATCCTCAACAGGAAGACGAATTACACCGAAAGTGAGTATTGCAGCTATCGCAAGGGGAGATTGGATTCCGAAATGTATTTCAACGGTAGATCGAGGCGGAGAACGCGTTCAACAGCGTGAATGACTATCGCCGTAGTGCTACATAGTTGCAGCTGGCTCACCATAAGACGAATGTAGTGCTGGTCAGTAACTATGAAAAAATACAACGTGCCGTGGCCAGTGTCGGTGGACACTCAATTCCATCAATGCCTGCGCTGAGGCCCCTGGGTATGATGGTCGACGATCGGTTAAAGCACAGTAGGCCTTGTTGACTGTGTATGTGATAAGTCTGCGAAGACAACTAACGTATTGGCAAGCATCATGCCGAACATTGCAGCACGACATGTCTCCTGGCCAGTGTCTCATCCTCAATACCGAAGTATGGTGTTCCGGCCCAGACTGCTGCGCTGAACTCAAAGCGGAACCGAACGAAGTTGGCGAATACGTTTTGCCTAATAACTGTTCGTGTCGCGAGTGTGTTCATAGCAATACCGTCGGAGGCGGTATGCGTCATTACCGGGATGATCCCCATCTGCATCACTCTGGCTCTGGAATGCTACCAGTGAAGGAATACACGAAATGTAAGGAGACTGCGCAGAGCAGACTTGTTGGCTAAGTGACAGCAAGAGTGAGATAACGCGGAGAAAGGAAGGTGGACCCACCGAAAAATCCCAAATGTGTCGGTCTAGGTGCGTAGGAAGCATAGAGAGGTGAACTTCCATGTGACGCAGTTTATTCCGGGCATGGAAGCTTACGGAAGTACCTGCATCAGTTTGGACATGCTTCATCACCCCATTGCCCAGAGTCTGTGAACGCGTAAAAGATGCCGGAACACGTGGTCTTCGAATGCCCTAAGTTCGAAGAAGTTTGAAGGAGTATGCCTAGTGTGACAGTCGACAATATCGTAGACGTAGAACATATATGGAAAGCGGTCAACAGAGTAGTGTCTGCAAAGAAAGTGGCGAAGGGACCAACAAAACTGCGCCGTTGACTACGCCGTGAAACAACAAATCGGGTTCGGGAAAAATTTCACCGCCGGGGAACTCTCTGCCGCATTAGATTAGATCCAGAGCTGCGAACTAGTCGAGTAGTACGAGACGCAGAACCAGGTTCGAGTCATCGGGGCGCTAGCGAACCGGACGCCAGGCTCCATTGGAATCGCACGACCGACCTCGACACTCTACCGGGTAGCTCGTGAGTAGGCTAGATCGAGTAGACCTCGTTACCAACTGTACTAGCCAACAGCGGGTCACCAGTGAACCGGGAATCGCTGGACAGATCTCAGAACCTACCGGCTGGCCCCTTGAATAGGCTAGGTTCACCGCCCTTGAGTAGGCTAGGTTCACTACATCGGGTAGATCGGGACGAAGCGGAGAGCTAATTGGCTCACGAAAAAGACATCGATACCGACAGAAATTCGGCCGCCAGAGAACTCGCAGTAGGAGTAAGATAGTTTCGCCGCCAGATAATATTCGAGTAGATCTGGATAAAACTGGGAGCCAAATGGCTCAAGAAAGTGGGTATCGGTGTCGGGAGAAATTCTTCCGTTGGGGAACTCTCAGTCGAAGTAATGTGAGTTCACCGCCAGGGACTAGTAGATTGTGATAAAGCTAGGGACTGAATGAGCTAAACGGCTCAACGAGACGAGAGCTAAATTGTGACGTGATAGATGGAGACGAAAAGCAAGAGAAGAGTTAAATGGCTCAAAGGTCGAGCCATTTCATGGATCAAGTCAGGCTCATCGACAGCTGCGAAAAACTGGTGAGCAATGAAGTAATACCTTGACGTGGTTCCTTGGGGAAGAAAGGCGAAAACAGCCTGAATGCTACGCTGAAGACCAAAAGAAATCAAGATAAACTGAACAGCGAGTTCCGGTTCATGACCATACGAATGGCGATCTCGGGGGAGGCAGTATGCGTCATCACTGGGATAATTTCTATCAACATTACCTTAGCTGAGAATATCTAGTGCAATCAGCGTGTGAGTAGGATGTCGAAACCTAAATATTTAATAGCCAAGTGTCAACAAGGATTAAGCTAAAGTAGAGAACGGAAGATGGACGCACCGGCTAATTTCGAATGTGGCGAACCGAGAGCTCGGAGAAATAGGTTTTTACCTAATGTAGTTCCTTCCAGGTAACGGTTGCTTCAGAAAGTAGTAGCATAGATTCAGTTGTACGGAGTACTTAGTCATCGACTGCCCCTGGGTCGACGAAGCTCGAAGCAAGTTGCCGGCTCCAAACGTAGAGAATGTCATAGAAGGGATATGTAAAGACGAAAGAACATAGAATACCATCGGAAGTAACAGAGGCTTACAAGAGGTAATAGAGAAGAGATTAATGAATTAGTGACCTGCTGACAGATCGAATAGTGCACTCGAAACGCATCCGCACGGGAAAATGTACATTGGAGTAGACCAGATCCACCGTCGGGGACTAGCTCGAGTAGTTCCAGTCCATTCAGCGGTTGCGAATCATTGGGGCGCCCGTATAGCGAACGTCACCTTTCTTTAACTTTGACACATTAACTTACAATAATAAGTCAATTACCACCAACCCTTAATTCTAGAACCTAGTGAAGTATCCAATTCTAATTCTAAACCCCGCCATAAACGATTTCAACTGGCATTGAAGCAAATTAAGCGATTAGTATCAACAGGGAACAGTGCTTCATCGCAAGTCCGAAGCAATTATCACCCTGCAGTTCATTGCGAAGGTTACTCTTTTCCCCGTACATAACTAATTAGCCACCGCAGCAATTACATTAAACACAACAGTAGTACCGAAGTAGCCCGAAACGGTGGCTGCATTCATTTCATTGAATAAAATGTGCATATCTTAATTACTCTAACATTATTCCATCATGCAATTTGCCCGACCGAAACCAGCTATAAAAGCTAGCACCATTTCGGAATCTGTTGTGCCTTTTCAAAATACGGGCACAGGCACACTAAAGTGTTGGTCGACAGTCTTGACCTAAGCTATTCTGGTCCGTTTCATTCGTGCTAACCGGTGGCGAGAGAGAGAGGATGGTGTGGGCGGAACTACGGAATAATTGAAGAATAATTATAAACCCGACCTTTCGTTCCGTTTGCATCGAGCTCCATTTGCATCAACACTCAACAGCACCGATCTGCATATTGAAAAAACTGGCCCGGGATAGCTCGTTCCATGTGTGGGTGCATGCTCAACTTTTTGCCGGGTGCCACTGAATCGCCTTATAGTTGAAATTTTTAAATTATTCAAATGAATGTACCTTCATTCTGAACAACTGTCACAAACGGAATAGTTGCCTCATTTCAGCTTCGTTCAGTGTTGCCAGCGTTCGGTACGAGAGTCAACTTCTAGCTACTAAGTTGCTCTACACAATGCAGAAAGAAGGCTAATCTAAAGACGTGTTCGGTCGGAAGGGTTATTTTTATGTTAGCGTTAAATCTGACATCGCTGCTGAACTTCGTCAGACCAGGCGAGACCACACGTGCAGTGTATTCCGGAGTGGCCGACAGGATTCCTCTTCCCGTTCCGGCGGTAGACATTTGTTCTCGTTAGTGTGCGGTGTGACTTTGGTCCTAAGTATTCCGATTCATTCAGCACCGACAGAGCACCACTCGCAGCTCGTCCGTGGCAGGGGCGGGCACCTTCCGACGACGCTGCTGCTGCTGGTGGTTTCCCTTTTCGCCCACAGATACACCAATCCTTTCGAGTCAACACGCTCTCAATAGTGCACGTTTCACAGTCTAATTGCAGTTATGAATTATCACTCTTTGGCACTATCTTCTTTCCCGGGTCCATTCCGGTGGTGACTTTTTTTTCCTCTCCTCTATCCGAGCTGAGTGTTGTTTCGCCACGGTTACCGGATTGTCGTTCCTTTTCAGACCAGAAAACACTTGCTTTGTGAAATCGGACTGGAAACCTGCTAATGAGTGTTGTAAAGATAAGGCGATGAGCTGGGTTATGAATGTGGTGGGGAGCAAAACAAAGCCCGAAGTTTAGCTAAATGTGGAAAAAAGTGATGTAAACTATGTTGCACAGTCAGGACACGTCTAGTGGTTTTTATGGTGAATGAATGGTATCCGGGGATCACTTTTGAATTAAAATCCCTAGCGGGAGTTTGCTTGTTTAGCTTAATTGAATGCTGGTGTTGAAACGGATAATTTATTCTGCTGATACCGAGGCTAGGCGCTGGGCTCACAAGACAGTCGTCATAAGTTTGAGACGAGCAAGGGCTGCTAGCGTTAGAAGTATCGTTGCACGAACCCTGTTATTATTGTGTAGGCTGAAAAGCTTTCGTTTTTTTACAATTCTTTTATTTGACACGGCTCAATGCGTTAGCTCAGAGGAGCCGTGGGTCTTTTATATATTTACCAGATGTAAAAAATAAAAAATAAACTTTCATTTTTAGAGCCTTTTTTTACAATGGAGAAGACGTTTACGTACTAGACCAGTACACGTGCTATTAGTAGGTGTCCAAGCTACCACACGGGGTGTACTGGGGGCGAGTCGGGCTCGAAAGGTGAGGCTGCCATTAATACCGACTAAACTCCATTGGGCTCCGCCATCGTTCCCCCCAGGGACTACCTCTCGGTATTACTTCTGGGGGGATGGCTGTACTTGATGTACTCATTCACTCTCGCTCTCGCATTCATACATACAGGACGACGCTTACTTGGGTGCTCTTTTTATCGCACCTTGATTCACTCTCTAACACTCCACATAAGGCTGACTTTTATGCTCACCTGTTTCGTTCCTTGCGAGGCTGACTTGTGTGCTCACCTTTTTCATTCCTTGCTAGGCTTACTTTTGTGCTCGCCTCTAACATACCATGTGAGGCTGACTTCACTCTCGATCGTACCACACTATTATACCACTGTCGCTCCCCCTGGCATCCCATGTGGGACATTTTTCTTAGGCCCCACTTCTGACATACCATGCGAGGCTGACTTGTGTGCTCACCTTTCTCATTCTTTGCTAGGCTTACTTTTGTGCTAGCCTCTACCATACCATGTGAGGCTGACTTTTGTGCTCAACCTTAACATATCGTGTGAGACTGACTTGGATGCTCACCCTTTCACTCCTCTGCCACGCCATGAGGCATCGATAGCTAAGTCCCAACATACTACGCTACGACCCCTTACGCGGTTGCCAGTCGCTGCGCCAAACCTGCCTCGGCATGAACAGACCATTCACTCTCTTTTTTGCGCTTGGCCTTTTTCGCTCCAGCTAACCAATCACTAGTTAGCCGTGCCCGTCGTCTGTTGCTCGGTTCGCCAGATTACCTGTAGCCTACTGGCAATCTGGATGGTAGCAGCCGATACTGCGTTCCACTTCTCCACCGATTGACACATCCGCTGAATAAGGTTATCAGGGGTTGTGTCCCAGCCACAGACGTCAAGCATTGCTCTTCTTTCGACGTCGAACCGATGACATACGAACAGTATGTGTTCGGCAGTTTCGTCTACACCTGGGCAGTCCGGGCAGACTGGGACCTCCGCGTGCCCGAACCTGTGAAGGTACTGTCGGAAACAGCCATGGCCTGACAGGAATTGTGTCAGATGGAAGTGAACTTCCCCATGGGGTCTTCCCACCCAGCTCGATATGCTAGGTATCAGCCGGTGGGTCCACCTACCTTTCGATGAGTTGTCCCACTCTCGCTGCCATCTGGCGACCGAGGTCACCCTGGTGCGCTCGTGGGCTCCCCTATTTCCACGTAGCTCAAAGCACTCCTCATCTTCCCGAATGACCAGCCCGACTGGCATCATTCTCGCTATCACGCAGGATGCATCGTGTGATACCGTGCGGTAGGCAGATATCACTCTGAGGCACATCACGCGGTAGGTGCTCTCCAGTTTCTGTAGGTAACTGGTTACCCTCAGTGCTCTTGACCATGACGGGCCGCCGTACCTGAGGATAGATACGGCAACGCATGCCAGTAACCTACGTCTACTGGCGCACACATTTGAGCTGTTGGACATCATTCTCGATAGAGCCGCAACAGCAGTCGACGCTCTCTTGCATGTATAGTCGACATGGCTGCCGAAGGTCAGCTTGTCGTCTATAATGACTCCGAGAGACTTCAGACTTCGCTGTGAAGTGATCGCGACTTCTCCAACATGGATAACTGCATGTTGTGCCGACTTGCGGTTGTTGACGATAACTACCTCCGTCTTATGATGAGCCAGCTCCAGGCCTCTCGCGCTCATCCATTCCTCCACCGTGCTGACCGCGTGTTCTGCGGTTAGTTCTACCTCAGGAATTGACTCCCCGTAGACCTCCAAGGTTACGTCGTCAGCAAAGCCGACGATCTTGACCCCAGGAAGGAACTTCAGTCTCAGAACCCCGTCATACATGAGGTTCCATAGCACCGGGCCTAGGATCGAGCCCTGCGGGACTCCGGCGGTAATCGGAACCCTTTTCTGACCGTGAAATGAAAGGTTAGCGGGTAACGAACGACCCATAATTAAAATAAGGATTTATATTGAAATTATTAAAATGAATTGTGTTAAACCAATAAATTGAGCATTATTTCAAGTGATTGAACATCACAACGTGAGGGCTCAACCGGGATTGATGCAATCTCCCAATGCTAAAAATAATAAACAAATAACCTCCAAACGGGTGGCAAGGTTGTGCGACAGGGAAGTAGGGGTCCTCTTTTCCGAACGTTTATTCCCATGCTCAAAACAGCGTCTGTTCTCCATGTCAGGGGCAGCTGATGCATCGTCCTTGTGTCAGCGTGGGACTTCAAACAGAGCTGACACGATGGTCCTCCGGCGAGACAGGGGGTTGGGGAAGGCCCAACAAGCCGCCCTGCAAAACTAACCGTTACGAACAATGCAGAAAAAAATACGAATCGGAACAATCGGCAAACACCTACGCGACGAAATAAGGACTACAATTGGAAACTCGGAACACGGAACTGCAGGTCACTTTGCTTTTCAGCTTTCGACAGGATAATCTATGACGAACTACAACCACGCAACTTTGAAGACGTAGCACTGCAGGAATGCGTCAAGGCATGATTGGATGGACTCCGATCAACGCAAGGATGTGTAAGTTGAGGATCAAAGGCCGTTTCTTCAACTACAGCGTCATCAACGTACACTGCCTACACGATGGGAGACCTGACGACGAGAAGGAAGCGTTCTATGCGAAGCTGGAGGAGGTTTACGACGTTTGTTCGCAACGGGACGAAAAAATCGTCATCGGTGATATGAACGCTCAGGTAGGACGGGAGGCAATGTTTAGACCGGTAATCGGGCCAAACAGCTTGCACACCGTATCGAATGCCAACGGCCAACGATGCGTGAACTTCGCAGCCTCCCGTGGCATGGTAGTCCGAAGTACCTTCTTCCCTCGTAAAGATATCCACAAAGCCACCTGGAAATCACCTGACCAACGCACCGAAAACCAAATCGATCACGTTCTAATCGACTTGCGATTCTTCTCTGATGTCACCAACGTTCGTACCTACTGCAGTGCGAATATAGATTCGGACCATTACCTAGTTGCAGTATGTATGCGCTCAAAACTCTCGACGGTGTACAACACCCGTCGTAGTCGGACGCCAAGACCCAACATCGTGCAACTTCGGGACGCCGGGGTTGCCCAAGACTACGTACAGCGGCTGGAAGCAGCACTACCCACGGAAGAACAGCTAGGCACAGCTACTCTTGAAGAGGGTCCGTCATAGGAAGTACAGCTATAGCGGTACAGCGATTCCGAATCGAGGAAACGACTGGTTCGATGACGAATGTAAGCAGTTAATAAAGGAGAAGAATGCAGCACAGGTGAGGATGCTGCAGCACGGAACGAGACAGAAGGTGGAGCGGTACAAACAAGCACGGAACAGGTGAACCTCGGTCTTCCGGAGAAAGAAGCGCCAACAGGTGGAATGAGATCGCGAAGCGATGGAACACCTGTACCGCGTAAACGACACACAAAAGTTCTACGAGAAGCTGAACAGTTCGCGCAAAGGCTACGTTCCGCAAGCCGATATGTGGAGGAACTTAGACGGCAACTTTCTTACGAACGAGTGTGAAGTGATTGAGAGGTGGAGGCAGTACTATGACGAGCACCTCAACGGTGAAGCAGCAGATGGCTGCCGGCACCTGATCTCCAAGAAGTCAAGGAGGAGATCGGTCGGCTGAAAAACAACAGAGCTACCGGTGTAGATCAATTACCCAGCGAGCTATTAAAATATGGTGGTGAAACACTGGCTAGAGCGTTTCATGGGGAAGTTCACTTCCATCTGACACAATTCCTGTCAGGCCATGGCTGCTTCCAGTAGTACCTCCACAGGTTCGGGCACGCGGAGGTCCCCGCCTGCCCTGACTGCCCAGGTGTAGACGAAACTGCCGAACATATACTGTTTGTATGTCCTCGTTTCGACGTCGAAAGAAGAGCAATGCTTGACGTCTGTGGCTGGGACACAACCCCTGATACCCTTATTCAGCGGATGTGTCAAGCGGTGGAGAAGTGGAACGCAGTCTCGACTGCAACCACCCAGATTGCCTGCAGGCTACAGGGAATCTGGCGCACCGAGCAACAGACGACGGGCACGAGTAACTAGTGATTGGTTAGTTGGAGCGAAAATGGCCGAGCGCAGAAAAGTGAGTGAATGGTCTGTTCATGCTGAGGCAGGTTTGGCGCAGCGACTGGCAACCGCGTAAGGGGTAAACCCAGCCACCCCGACGCAAGGCAGAAGAGCGAGTGTATAGGCGTATATGTGGACTGCCTCATGCCAAGATGGGAGGGTCGTAGCGTAGTATGTTGGGACTTAGCTATCGATGCCTCATGGCGTGGCAGAGGAGTGAAAGGGTGAGCATCCAAGTCAGTCTCACACGGCATGTTAAGGGTGAGCACAAAAGTCAGCCTCACATGGTATGGTAGAGGCTAGCACAAAAGTAAGCCTTGCAAGGAATGAAAAAGGTGAGCACACAAGTCAGCCTCGCATGGTATGTCAGAAGTGGGGCCTAAGAAAAATGTCCCACATGGGATGCCAGGGGGAGTGATAGCGGTATAATAGGGTGGCACAATCGAGAGTGAATCAGGTGATAGGGTGAGCACTCAAGTCAGCCTCACATGGTATGGGTGGGGCGAGCACAAAAGTAAGCCTAGCAAGGAATGAGTAAGGTGAGCACACAAGTCAGCCTCATGTGGGAGTGTTTGAGAGTGAATCAAGGTGCGATAGAGAGAGCACCCAAGTAAGCCTCATACAGGACGTATGAACGCGTGAGTGAGAGTGAATGAGTACATTAAGTACAGCCATCCCCCCAGAAGTAATACCTGTTATGGCCCGATAAACGTCCGAACCCGTTCGATAAGCATGAGAAGAGAATGGGAGAGAAAATATATGCTTTGAAGTCAGAGCTCGAATAAAGCTACTGGCAGCGCCAGTTGAATTGTTACCATCAAGTGAATCAGACTTCGTTTTAGTTTCCGAACGATTCCCGGTAGATATAATAACTGGCGACGAGTGAAAATCGTTTAATTTCATTGCGTGGCGCGTGTGTTAAAATAGCGTTGAAAGTGAAGTGATTAAATTAACAGTAAAAAAAAGGAATTTCCGCAACGGTGGATTATTCCAAATTGTTGCAGCAACCACAGTGAGCAGCTGGCTGTAAGTATACAACTTGGGAAAAGTCCCACTGAAGGGCTAAAAAGTTAGTTTCTTCCGTATACAGCCGCGTTGTAATTGCATAAAAACAGAAAATTTAATCGACAAAAAAAAGTGAAATAGTTCGGAATAATAGACGATTGTGAAGTGATATCGCCATATTAAGTTTTATATGCCGATATAAAGAAGAAAAGTGTTAATTGTGTATCGAACAATAAATTTGACTACAATATTCATTGTTTTCTTCTCTTTTATTTTAGCACTGCTTACACATACTAGGAGTTTCAGTGAGTGCCCGGTATTCGATCAACGGTCCAGAGCCGTAAGCTTGCATCGTGCTATAATTTGGAAAAACAAGTTCGGTGCGGAGCTTTTAAGAGCTAGTGTTGTTCTCCCGTGAGCAGATAGTTGAGAGGGTGATACTTTAACCGACAGTGTGGTAAGCGTGCATTATTTTTTCCTTTCATTTGATTTTGTGCATAGTGCATCTCCGTATATACAAACACACATATATATATATATATATATATATATATATATATATATATATATATATATATATATATATATATATATATATATATATATATATATATATATATATATATATATATATATATATATATATATATATATATATATATATATATATATATATATATATATATATATATATATATATATATATATATATATATATATATATATATATATTTAAATATTTATTTTAATTCTGTTGTATATTTTTAAAATTTTCTTTTCAATTTTTTGACGATTTTAAGCAATGGCTTCGAATGTAGTGGCATCTGTTGATCCTTATGTGTACGGCACTTCTTTTGCCAATTGGGTAGAGAGACTAGAATTTTATTTTCAAGTTAGCAAAGTGTCAGTTGAAGATAAGAAAGCTCAGTTAATTTATCTCAGTGGACAGCAGGTGTTTGACGAATTAAAACTTTTATACCCTGGTGTCGATCTGCAAACTCTGAGTTATGACGATATCGTTAAGAAGCTGAAGGAAAGATACGACAAGTCGGAGTCAGACTCCATACAACGATATAAATTTCACAGTAGGGTGCAACACCCTACAGAAAGTATGGAAGATTTTGTTTTGGCTTTGAAGCTTTTGGCGCAAGAGTGTCGCTTCGGCGATTTTAAAGAATTAGCGATTCGGGATCGATACGTAATGGGGGTTTACGACAAGGATTTACAGAAGAAATTGCTGACTGAAGATAATTTGACAATGGCTTCAGCAGAAAAACTCATGTACACTTGGGAGATGGCGACTAATAGATCGAAATTGTTAAATGAGCCAGGCAATTCTGGTCAAGTTGCATCCATTCGCGGGTCGGTTAAAACCAGATTAGGTTCGAGACCGTCGGGAAGGTTTCAATATGAGCAAAGGGGTTCTTTTAGCAACAATAGAGATCGGAGTCGTAGTAGTAGTAGGAGTAGGAGCCGCAGTGACGGCAAGGTTTTTAGCTTTCGTCCTGGTGCATGGAGGCGTAAGGAACAGGATCAAAAAATAGATCTGGTGTGCGATTTTTGTGGCAAGCATGGACATGTAAAAAAAAGATGCTTTAAGTTAAAGAATTTGAAGAGAGATGCGATCAACCTGGTGGAAGAGTCCAAGCCGGGACCAAGCAGCGATAAAATGTTATCAGAACTATTGAACCGAATGAGAGCAAGACAGGACGATAGCGATGATTCGGACAGTGACTCAGGTGACTATGACTGCATGTCAGTGACGTTTTTGAATAAAATTAGCGAACCATGTTATCTTCAAGTGGCAATCGAAAACAAAACCGTGAAGATGGAAGTCGATTGCGGCTCAGTGGTTTCTGTTATGAGCTATGGGGTTTACAAAAAGTTGTTCAGTAAGCCATTGAGTGTCAGCACTAAAAATTTAGTCGTGATCAATGGGTCGAAATTGGGCATAAAAGGCATGGTTGAGGTGCAAGTTACGCTTAGAGGAATTAAAAAGAATTTAAAATTGATTGTTCTGAATTCGGAAAATGATTTCGTTCCTCTTTCTGGAAGAAAATGGTTGGATGTCTTCTATCCTCAATGGAGGGATTTCTTTTTAGACTGGTCAGACGTCAACAGCATTAATATACCAATAAACATTGAAGCAATGGTTTCAGAAATCAAAGTTAAGTTTGCAAAGGTATTCGACAAAGATTTTTCTACGCCAATAGCTGGATTTGAAGCTGACTTGGTTCTGAAGGAAGACAAACCCATTTTCAAAAAAGCATACAATGTCCCTTATAGATTAAAGGATCAGGTGATAGCACATCTAGAAAAGCTAGAAAGGGAAAAGGTAATAACTCCAATAAAAACAAGTGAATATGCTTCACCAGTTGTTGTTGTTGTAAAAAAACAAAGAAATTCGGTTAGTTATTGATTGCAAAGTTTCAATCAACAAATTGATCATTCCAAACACATATCCCCTGCCCTTAGCACAAGACTTGTTTGCAAGTCTAGCAGGATGTAAAGTCTTCTGTTCTTTGGACTTGGAGGGAACATATACGCAACTATCCTTATCGGAAAATTCCAGAAAATTTGTTGTTATTAATACACTTAAAGGACTCTTTACTTACAATCGACTTCCTCAAGGGGCTTCTTCCAGCGCTGCGATTTTCCAGCAAGTAATGGAACAAGTTTTAGCAGGTTTGGATGATCATATTTTTGTATATCTCGATGACGTTCTCATCGCTGGGAAAAACATTGAAGACTGCCGAGGGAAATTGTTTAAAGTTTTAGAGCGATTGGCAAATGCCAACATCAAAGTCAACTGGAGTAAATGCAAATTTTTTGTTTCTAGTCTACCGTATTTAGGGCACATAATCACTGAGAAAGGTCTCCTTCCATGTCCTGACAAAATTGCAACAGTTCGCGATGCTCCAGTTCCCAAAAATGCTTCTGAGCTAAAATCCTTTTTGGGACTTATAAACTATTACAGCAAATTTATTCCGCGTTTGTCATCTAAATTGCATAACCTGTATAATTTGTTAAAGAACAATGTTAAATTTGTTTGGAGTCCTAACTGTGGCGAGGCTTTTCAAAACAGTAAAAATGCTTTAATAAAAGCAGATTTGCTTGAATATTTTGACCCACAGAAGCCAATTGTGGTGATCTCTGACGCCTCAAGCTATGGTTTAGGCGGAGTGATAGCTCATATAATTGATGGGGTCGAAAAGCCTATTTCGTTCACTTCATTTTCACTCAATTCAGCTCAGAAGTCGTATCCGATTCTACATTTGGAAGCCTTGGCCTTGGTGTGTACAATAAAAAAATTCCACAAGTATTTGTATGGACAAAAGTTCACTGTATACACTGATCATAAACCTTTAGTTGGAATTTTTGGTAAGACTGGGAAACAAGCGATTTTTGTCACGCGGCTGCAGAGATTTATCTTGGAGGTCTCAATATATGATTTTGACATACAATATCGGCCGTCTACAAAGATGGGGAACGCTGACTTTTGTTCACGATTCCCTCTGAATCACGATGTTCCCAGGAGTCTTGATCATGGAGCAATAAACAGTATCAACTTCAGCCAGGAATTTCCAGTAGACTGTGCGCTGGTAGCTACTGAAACGTCAAAGGATGTTTTCTTACAGCAAGTTATCTCATTTTTGCACAATGGCTGGCCCAAAAGGTTGGAAAAGCAGTTTGTAAACGTTTTCTCGAATCAACGAGACTTGGAATACATTGACGGATGTTTACTCTATCAGGATAGAGTAATAATTCCTAAATCAATGCAAAATAAGATGCTAAAATTGCTTCATGCTAATCACTCAGGGATGGTGAAGATGAAGCAGATGGCACGTCGATCAGTCTACTGGTATGGCATTAACGCTGATATTGAGCGTTTGGCGAAATCGTGCGATGCTTGCAACAGGATGGCTGTGGTTCCAAAGCCAAAGGTAACTTCATCGTGGATTCCTACAACCAAACCATTCAGCAGAATACATGCGGATTTCTTTTTCTTCGATCGGAAGTCGTTTTTGCTAATAGTAGATAGCTTTTCCAAATGGATAGAGGTTATCTGGATGAAGCATGGGACCGATACAGGGAAAGTTTTGAAAAAGTTTATAGAGTTTTTCGCTAGGTTTGGTTTGCCCGATGTTATTGTTACCGACGGTGGCCCACCATTCAATTCATTTGGTTTTGTAGAGTTCCTGGAAAAACAAGGAATAAAGGTAATGAAAAGTCCACCTTATAATCCCTCTAGCAATGGTCAAGCCGAAAGATCGGTGAGAACCGTAAAAGATGTGCTCAAGAAATTCCTTTTAGACCCAGAATTGAAAAAGTTAGATTTAGACGATCAGGTAAATTTATTTTTATTGTCGTATCGCAATTCGTGTTTGACAGATGATGGACGCTTTCCATCAGAAAGAGTATATTCGTTCAAACCAAAGACTATCTTAGACTTAGTAAACCCAAAGAAACACTACACACAATCACTCAAACGTACAATCCCACCTGATGACACCTCTCAGAAATCTGAGATTGATCTAAGTGATCCAGATAGTCTAAGCGATCTGAGGATTGGAGACGTGCTTTGGTACAAAAGTCACAATCCCCATGATGTAGCACGATGGATCAAGGGACATTTTCTAATGAAAATTTCAAAAAATATTTTGCAGATCGCCCTTGGAGACACAAAGGTGATGGCGCATCGAAACCAGATAAGACTGGATAAGTCGCTCAGAAGGAGAAGAAGAGCCGTCATAGTCCGACAACCCGAACAAGTTCGCGAAGCGACTGGAGGCCGCAAACGTGCGTGGCCAGAGAGTGACAGTGACGACTATGATGGCGAGGAGAGCGAAGGCGAGAAAGTTTTTGGGGGCTTCCCTGAATCGAAACGGCGAAGAACACAAGGATGCAAAAGGATGGAAAGTTCGAAGGGAAGACCTGCCTCGGACGCTGGTTCGTGGCATTCGAAGTTAAGCTCGGGTCGCTCTAAAACGGCTCTGAGGCGCTCAGATAGAATAGCCAATAGATACAAAAATAAGAAGAAGTAAAAAAATGAATTCCTTTTAAAATTAGGTTGATAAGTTATTGATTATGCTATATTTCACCCTAAGGAGGAAAATTTGGTAAAAACCAAAATTTCTCACCAGGGTGAAAATTTGTTGGTATAAACCAGTCTTTGTACAGGAGGGCACAAATCCTTATTTCATACTATGTTGCGTTTCGGCTTCGCCTCATCAGAAACCGACACTAACGTATTGTCGGAATAGATTAGCGCCGGCTTGACGCAAATCCCTTAAAACTAAAACACACTATGTGTTTCAATCAAACGACTGATCAAACGTGATGTCCCGTTAGAGCAGAAGTTCTGTTTATGCCGATGAGACACAAGTGAAGCCGAAACTTGTCTTGGCTTAGCAGGCCTATGCGAAAGCACTATGCTATATTTCACCCTAAGGAGGAAAATTTGGTAAAAACCAAAATTTCTCACCAGGGTGAAAATTTGTTGGTATAAACCAGTCTTTGTACAGGAGGGCACAAATCCTTATTTCATACTATGTTGCGTTTCGGCTTCGCCTCATCAGAAACCGACACTAACGTATTGTCGGAATAGATTAGCGCCGGCTTGACGCAAATCCCTTAAAACTAAAACACACTATGTGTTTCAATCAAACGACTGATCAAACGTGATGTCCCGTTAGAGCAGAAGTTCTGTTTATGCCGATGAGACACAAGTGAAGCCGAAACTTGTCTTGGCTTAGCAGGCCTATGCGAAAGCACTATGCTATATTTCACCCTAAGGAGGAAAATTTGGTAAAAACCAAAATTTCTCACCAGGGTGAAAATTTGTTGGTATAAACCAGTCTTTGTACAGGAGGGCACAAATCCTTATTTCATACTATGTTGCGTTTCGGCTTCGCCTCATCAGAAACCGACACTAACGTATTGTCGGAATAGATTAGCGCCGGCTTGACGCAAATCCCTTAAAACTAAAACACACTATGTGTTTCAATCAAACGACTGATCAAACGTGATGTCCCGTTAGAGCAGAAGTTCTGTTTATGCCGATGAGACACAAGTGAAGCCGAAACTTGTCTTGGCTTAGCAGGCCTATGCGAAAGCACTATGCTATATTTCACCCTAAGGAGGAAAATTTGGTAAAAACCAAAATTTCTCACCAGGGTGAAAATTTGTTGGTATAAACCAGTCTTTGTACAGGAGGGCACAAATCCTTATTTCATACTATGTTGCGTTTCGGCTTCGCCTCATCAGAAACCGACACTAACGTATTGTCGGAATAGATTAGCGCCGGCTTGACGCAAATCCCTTAAAACTAAAACACACTATGTGTTTCAATCAAACGCAACATAGTATGAAATAAGGATTTGTGCCCTCCTGTACAAAGACTGGTTTATACCAACAAATTTTCACCCTGGTGAGAAATTTTGGTTTTTACCAAATTTTCCTCCTTAGGGTGAAATATAGCATAGTGCTTTCGCATAGGCCTGCTAAGCCAAGACAAGTTTCGGCTTCACTTGTGTCTCATCGGCATAAACAGAACTTCTGCTCTAACGGGACATCACGTTTGATCAGTCGTTTGATTGAAACACATAGTGTGTTTTAGTTTTAAGGGATTTGCGTCAAGCCGGCGCTAATCTATTCCGACAATACGTTAGTGTCGGTTTCTGATGAGGCGAAGCCGAAACGCAACATAGTATGAAATAAGGATTTGTGCCCTCCTGTACAAAGACTGGTTTATACCAACAAATTTTCACCCTGGTGAGAAATTTTGGTTTTTACCAAATTTTCCTCCTTAGGGTGAAATATAGCATAGTGCTTTCGCATAGGCCTGCTAAGCCAAGACAAGTTTCGGCTTCACTTGTGTCTCATCGGCATAAACAGAACTTCTGCTCTAACGGGACATCACGTTTGATCAGTCGTTTGATTGAAACACATAGTGTGTTTTAGTTTTAAGGGATTTGCGTCAAGCCGGCGCTAATCTATTCCGACAATACGTTAGTGTCGGTTTCTGATGAGGCGAAGCCGAAACGCAACATAGTATGAAATAAGGATTTGTGCCCTCCTGTACAAAGACTGGTTTATACCAACAAATTTTCACCCTGGTGAGAAATTTTGGTTTTTACCAAATTTTCCTCCTTAGGGTGAAATATAGCATAGTGCTTTCGCATAGGCCTGCTAAGCCAAGACAAGTTTCGGCTTCACTTGTGTCTCATCGGCATAAACAGAACTTCTGCTCTAACGGGACATCACGTTTGATCAGTCGTTTGATTGAAACACATAGTGTGTTTTAGTTTTAAGGGATTTGCGTCAAGCCGGCGCTAATCTATTCCGACAATACGTTAGTGTCGGTTTCTGATGAGGCGAAGCCGAAACGCAACATAGTATGAAATAAGGATTTGTGCCCTCCTGTACAAAGACTGGTTTATACCAACAAATTTTCACCCTGGTGAGAAATTTTGGTTTTTACCAAATTTTCCTCCTTAGGGTGAAATATAGCATAGTGCTTTCGCATAGGCCTGCTAAGCCAAGACAAGTTTCGGCTTCACTTGTGTCTTATCGGCATAAACAAAACTTCTGCTCTAACGGGACATCACGTTTGATCAGTCGTTTGATTGAAACACATAGTGTGTTTTAGTTTTAAGGGATTTGCGTCAAGCCGGCGCTAATCTATTCGGACAATACGTTAGTGTCGGTTTCTGATGAGGCGAAGCCGAAACGCAACATAGTATGAAGTTATTGATTGTTTAAAAAAAAATCTTTCGAAATGTACCTTCTAGTTTAAGGGGTAAGGACTGTTATGGCCCGATAAACGTCCGAACCCGTTCGATAAGCATGAGAAGAGAATGGGAGAGAAAATATATGCTTTGAAAAGTCAGAGCTCGAATAAAGCTACTGGCAGCGCCAGTTGAATTGTTACCATCAAGTGAATCAGACTTCGTTTTAGTTTCCGAACGTTTCCCGGTAGATATAATAATACCGAGAGGTAGTTCCTGGGAGGAACGATGGCGGAGCCCAATGGAGTTTAGTCGGTATTAATGGCAGCGTCACCATTCGAGCCGGACATGCCCCCAATGCACCCCGTGTGGTAGCTTGGACCCTACCAATAGCACGTGTACTGGGCTAGGACGTAAAGGTCTTCTCCATTGTAAAAAAAAACCATCTACTGCCTAAATTTTTGCTTTACCTGAAAAGGGGTTTTTCAGTTAAATCTCAAAACTTCGTCAAAAGACGGGGTTCAGTAACTAAGCGAAAAAATCATTCTTTTTCTCGCTAAGATATTCGTGATGATTCTTTCTTTGTGATTTTATGTGACCTCAGTATTCGATTTGCTTGCGTTATTATACACACCAGCTGCCATTCCTTGTACACACGAAAAAAATTGTTCCCAAAATCGCGAATAAAGTGCCATGAATTTTGGAACAATCCCGTTTTTACGTTACGAAAACAGGACCATGAACAAAAATAATGTGTTTAATTATTATGTTCAATTTCCCGTCATCGACGCCCGCATAATTCTTTTATTAGTGGAAATATTGGTTTCTGTTTCGTGAACTTCAGTCACGCTAAATCCTAATTTCTGTATGTGAACTAGTTATGAACATTATACATTGAACCAAAAGTTCACTTCACTGTTATTCAAAGATTTAAGAACATTGGTAATCAAAACCAAAACATTCTGTATATATTAAAATCAAAACATTCTGTTTATATTATCGTGAACCATTTCACGAAACTCGGAAAAAAAACATGAATCCATTCAATTCTCGTGAACTAATTCATGATTTCTAATATTAGTTCACAAAATCATAAAATATTATTCATGTATTCGTGAACTGGTTCATGATACCAAGTATAATAGTCACGTGAAATAATTTACGAGATCATAAAATGTTATTAACATATTCGTGAACTGGTTCATGATTCCTAGTGCATGGTTGACGATCTATTTTGCTTTCTCATATTATTTAGAACAGCGGTTCTCAACCTTGTTTGCTCCGCGAACCCCTTCGAAATCACCTTGGGTCATCGTGGACCCCTTCGAAATTATCCTGGTAGGACGCGGACCCCTTCAAAATTACCCTGGGCGGTTGCGGATCCCCACGACTTAACATCGATTTATATGCTGTCAATATATTATTTTCAGTCTGACACGATAAAAAAAAACTTGAAGTTTAAATATCCGTCCGGAAAAGATTTTCCTCTTCGCGGACCCCCAACAACGACTTCACAGGTTGAGAATCGCTGATTTATCCTTAATCCTTTTCAGTTTCGTGCAACATGATCCTGTTAATTTTTTCCTAAATTTTGAAGTATAATTTGTGAAATCATTTTTGTTCCATGTACTTTTTTATGAAATGTCCAGCTGCTAGCGACCAGCAATAGGTACGGCAGTAGATACTAGAAAACTATTAGGACCTCGCACTTCGTTATTCATTTGATAAGGTTTAGTTGGATGTCAGGACAGAAAACGAAAACTGCCCTGAGCACCACAAACCCTCTTGGTGATATAGTTCACAGCACAAGCTGATTCAGTCACCCTTTTATGTTCCAGTTGATATTATCATGTTACTCCGAGTAAACAAACCGATAGTAACCAAAAAAAATAACACATCGCGAAAAGGGGAAGAGATATTACGAATATCAGGATAAAACTGCTGATATCATGAACGTTACTCCACGTGTTCAATTCGAAAGAAAGCTCTAGAATAAAATGTCACGATAACGTGAACAGAAATTACAAAAATCGTGACTATAATCATGGAATCATGAATATAAATCACACAACTCGTGACTAAGATCCTAAAATCATGAACATAAATAAACATAAATTTCGACTCGTAACTAAAGTATCACGAATAGAAATTATGAAAATCATGACAAAGTTCCTGAAATCATGAACATAAATCACATTACTCGTGATTAAATATCAAAAATCGTGACTAAGATCCAGAAATCGTGAACATGAATCACTCTACTTATGACAAAAATATCACGATAACGTGAATACAAATTTAGAAAATCCTGAAATCATAAACATAAATCCCGCTAGTGTGACAGAAAAATCCGATAGTAAACCCATGAATAAAATAGCACGGTAACGTGATGAGAAATCACAATAATCGGAATAATTTCCTGAAATCATGAACATCGTTTGACTGAAACCCAACGTTATTTCTGGAGTAGCTGGTAGCAAGTTTCATTCAACGTCAGATTTATCTTTTGTGGGATAACTTTCTTTGTCAGTCGTGGAGTACCGGATCAGAAGGCCATAACGAAAAGTTATCAAAACTATATCTCCCGTTGAAACGTGTTAACTTTTTGTTATTTTAATTCCTAACTAGATTTAATTTGCAATTCAATTTGTTACGAAATCTCCGGTCTGCTATAATTTTGTTATTTTATTCTGATCGTGGAGTGTTTTTTTTTTTCATACGTTTATTTGACACGGCATTTGCAATAGCTTTTTACGCCAGTTTCTTTTTTTACATAGCACGTTACAAAAATCCTTAAGACTAATTTTAACTATACTAGTACTTTGTCTAAAACTAACACTGAAATCACTTTATTGTTTGCTTTTTTCCTTACATTGTTGTATTTCATACTGATCTAGTATTTTCGGGTGTATTTATTTACTTTTTTTCTGTTATTGTCTAAATTTAAAAACTAAATATTCTAGGACACTTTAATTGGTGAATGATTAGCCTTGGATGAGAGTATGAGGAGATGAATTTAATTAAATTTTGACAGACGCTGTTTTTAGAAAATGATAGATAAGTTCCATGTATAGAAGATCGCGATACGCCAGGATGTCTCTAACAGGAACATGGATTGGTCTTCCTCGGACTTGTAAAGAATCTACTAATTGTGATCTGGCTTCACGATATTCAGTGCAGGACCAAACAACATGCTCAATGTCATGGTAACCTTCTCCACAAGCACAATGATTACCCTCAGCGAGCCCAATACGACGGAGATGCGCATCTAAAGTATAATGATTGGACATGAGCCTAGACATCACACGGATGAAGTCCCGACTTACATTCAATCCTTTGAACCATGCCTTCGTTGATACTTTAGGGGTAATTGAGTGTAGCCATCGTCCCATATCTCCATTGTCCCAAGATGTTTGCCAACTAGCAAGTGTCCTCTGTCGAGAAGCGCTATAAAATTCATTGTAAGCGATGGGTCTTTCATATATTTCACCATCTAGTGCACCAATCTTGGCTAAATTATCAGCTTTCTCATTGCCCGCAATAGAGCAATGGGCGGGGAGCCACACTAGGGTAAATTTATAACATTTTCTTGTCAGGTTACTCAGAGATTCTCGTATCTTCCCCAAAAAAATGGATCGTGATTATCAATCCTCTTTGAGCGTAGAGCTGCAATTGTGCTGAGACTATCAGTGAGGATAAAGTAATGGTTCGGGGGTAAAGTATTAATTATTTGCAAACTATAGTGAACTGCTGCTAGTTCCGCTATATAAACAGAGGCGGGTTCTGCAAGTTTGAGAGAAATTGAAAAATTATTGTTGAAAATACCGAAACCAGTGGCCTCACTGATTCGTGACCCATCAGTGTAAAACATTTTAAGGCAGTCTTTGTGTTGATATTTACTTGTGAATATTTTAGGGATCTCCCGCGAGCGTAGATGATCCGGAATTCCACGAATCTCTGCTTGCATGGACGTGTCGAAGAATAAAGTGGATTCAGGAATATCTAGTATATTGACGTATGTGGGAACATACTTAGCAGGCGTTATTTCTTGTGACATGTGATTGAAATACACTGTCATGAATCTGGTTTGGGGTTGAAGCTCGACAAGTCTTTCAAAATTTTCAATTACCAGTGGGTTCATAACCTCACATCGAATAAGTAAACGAGAAGAGAGATCCCAGAATCGGTCTTTTAAAGGAAGAACTCCCGCTAGTACTTCAAGACTCATCGTATGGGTCGACTGCATGCAACCTAAGGCAATTCGTAAACAGCGATACTGTATCCGTTCCAGTTTAATAATGTGAGTGTTCGCCAGCGCTGTTGTTGTAGAATATTTGCTGGTTAGTCGCCAATTTAAAGCTGGGGCGCAACGACTTGGATGGGGCGCAACAACCTGGATGGGGCGCAACAACCAGGATGGGGCGCAACGACATTGATGGGGTACGAAAACAATAACGCCACTATACGTAAAGTGGACCGGAAAATGAGCGGTGTGAATGCAAACATAACGAAAAGTACCAAATTGGTGCTTTTTGCTATGAAGAGTGCATTCCACATAAAAATTAATATCCGATTTCTTCGAAAAAAATTTCTCACGCCCTTTAACAAAAAAAGTGTGTCAATTGTTATTTGTTAAGCTTATTATTCAATAAATTGTACATATACCATAATAACCATAATGATAACTCCTAAACTTTACAATATATGGAAAGAAATTAAAATTAAAGTTGGATTTTTTATTGAACTTAAGAGTTCGGAAATTAGTATAAACAAATTGAATATTTTTATATCTCGAACCATTGTTTACTTTCTGAAATATTTAGAATCATGTTGGAAAGATGGTGTAAAAGATTCATATGGAAGTCTGAATACTTCATGAGATATTTCAATAATACCAATAAAGCAAGGCTACTTTATAGTAGACACCCTGTGATAGAAACTTACAAAATGGTTTGTAAATCTGATGTGAATTTTGTGTGTTTTAACGTGGTGATGGCAATGCCCTGTTTTTAAACATACGCCCTAAACGAACCCCCTGGAACTGTTACTGTTGAGGTATTGGGGCGGTAGTCTAGTACATAATATGCTAACCTCTAACATAGGCTTTGTTCAACAAGCTGAGCCACCCTAGGAACTGAATTATACCTCTATGAAGGGGTTACATACAAAGTTGTGGCGAAAAAGTGAGCTAAATTCGCGATTTTTTTAAAGTGCTTAATGCAAATTTTATTTGAAAAAGCGAAAGTAGTAGTGGTAGTACTCTCGACGTTCGAAAAAACAAGCTGAATTAAAAAAATATTCAAGATTGGCGGAGTTCTGGCCCATCCCCGAAGCTTATTTTTGGCAGAGGTTTGCAATGAACGGTCTCCAAGCCGAACCGCTCAACTGAAATCAAAAAAGTAAACTGATTATTTAAGAAAAATGCATTGTGGTAAACTTGAACGGAGCGGTTTCCCAATAAAAAAAAGATGGGTGGGTAATGTCAGAGACATAACCGGAGTGAAGTAGAATACACTTTAGATCGGTAAATTCTGCTCTGGAATAAGCAATTTCTATGCGATTTTGTCGACTTTAGCACATTCATAGTTTATTTGGAGTATTTTTGGAATTACAATGACAATTTGCAACATTCTTTGAAAATATTGATGAATTTTTATGAATGAAGGCACGCAAACGAGCGTTTAACCGTCGTCCTACTACCAGCATCAGAGAAGTAGCAGATCAGCATTTTTCGCTACATGGCCTGTACACTGAAAATAATACACACGTTCTTTCCAAGTGCTAACTACACTTGAATTTCAATGTATCGCAACACGCTCATTTTAAGTGGTTTCCTATTGAATTTCGTTAATGAAGCACGTTATTTTCATGTGTATTGACTTATGGACGAAATTCAAGGAACATTTTATTGATTTTCATATGCAACACACGTCTCTTTCAAGTGTTCCTCCTATGATTTCGCCATCTTGATATGCAGATGCCTACGAAAACAACATGGCGGATACACCAAAAGCGCAGTCACAGGTTCCTCGGATGAAGAAAAATTTAAAGCGTTCGGTTTTCCTGATCATATTTGTAGGATACTTTCAGGTATGTATAGAAAATAATGAAATATTAGAGAAATATAATTTTTTTGTGTTTTAGAGCAAACCATAGATCCAGACAACGGAACGGAAGTTCTACGTTTGCTGGCCGAACAGCGACAGGCCCGTATTGTCATTGACGAAAGTGACAACACCACGATTATTTTCGAAATAAATATAATCAAAATATAATGCACATAAATTATTACCAAATGTTTCTTTTAATTTATAGCAGGATTCTGAAGTACCGGTTTGGATATCCCAACTACCTTCGAAACCGTTAGAGATTTTACACAAGTTGAATGCTGAAGATAGACGTCTGTTCTCTGTGGTTCAATATTGAAAGGCGGTCTTAATTGCGCTTATTGATTTATAAATGCTTTGTAACATAAAACTCATAAGAAAATAATATAAATTTCATGATGACTACATTGAAGTCTTTAAAGAAAGTGATTGATTATCAAGTGAAGGATCCAGCACGTTCCGAGTGCAAAACACGTTAAATTCAAGTGTTTGGCTATTGAAATGATTGTTCGCCATAATAGATGAATCTCAAGTGTTTGGCATATGGATTTCTTATGATTTATATTATAGCACAGATTCAAGTGCGAAACACTTGACAATAACGTGTGTATTATTTTCAGTGTACCTAACAGACCGCTCGTAAGTCCACCGGAGGAAAGGCTCCCCGCAAGCAGTTGGTAACAGCCCCCTGGCAACCCTATACCATCATATGGAGTTTGACAGCGACCGACATATATGGGGCGTTATAGCTATAAAGCCCCAAACAAAGAATTATGTTCGGCACTATGCTCGATATTCAAGCATTCCACACGACGTTTTGCATCTTGTGGGATGATTTAATATCATATCATTCAGAAAATCGACATTTTGTAACTAAATACAGCTTCTAATCATTCGGTTCAAAATCAATGTTTTGCCTTTCATGGCAGTGATGCTGGCTGTACAGAGACGTCGTCCTTGACAGGGAGCTGGTTGGCAACGAAGGCCGCGTAAAAGTGCCCCAGTCACGGTTGGCGTTAAGAAGCCTCATCGCTACCGAACAGAAACTGTCGCCCTGCGAAAAATTCACAGCTATCAGAAAACGAGCGGGCCTAAATTATGATCCAAAATAAACCACAAACCAACAAGTTGCTTTCAGGACCAGCCAATTATAAAGTATTATTATTATACATGAAATTTTCCATTGCCTTACAACCTCTTTCCTCCCGGCTTGAATTACTATCAATCTTGATGATGCTGTGCGGCGGGGGCACTAGTTTTGATTATAGTGGAAAATTTTTTAGCTGTGCTGTTTTCAAGGAAGTTGTAGTTGAATTCAAAATAAAATGATTTATTTCTATTGTCAGAGATGGACCTTCCAACGAAAACTAGTCTGGCTCGCTTGGAATCGAATTGTATGAACCAACCACTGCTTTCACAAAATCTGTTATTTTCAGTAATTGAACATTCTACACAACTAGTCACAACTATTTCCAATCAGCGCCAAAATCGAAGGTTTTCATTCAGTACCATAGCAGATTTACACTCTTAGAAAAACAGGCAACATTCTGGCCGAAAATTTTGAAACGGAGCACCTATATCGAAACGTTAGAAAACGTTCGATTTTTGTAAATTGAATCATTACACTAACCTGTCTACAAATCACACAAATAACTTTTTTATTTTGTGCCATTCTACGTGAAAGCGACGGTATCGTTCACAAGTGGCTCACTTACCATCCAACGCTCTTGACAAGCACTTTCTGATGCTTGTAATAACAAAACTTCAATTTCATTCTTTGTCGATAAATTGATGGCCCTGAAAAGGGCCTTTTGTTTGGGCAGTGTTCGAAATTTACTTGGAGCTGGTGTATATGGTAACAGTTTTGGTGCAATCGAAGACGGCGTGCTTGGCCAACTCTTCTGACAGCAGCAAACGGACGGCGGTTTGAATTTTGCGGGAGATGCTGCAAACGAACTGCTGCATGCCGATGCTGGAAATGAACTGTGCGTGAGCAACAGCATGCTGAGTTTTTATACCTGATTACAGCACAATGTAAGCTCGTCCTTTTTTGTGTTGTCCTCAATATGTGTTCTTCGTAGCTCCACCCTTTCGTTGGTCGACCACATATTTTTGATAAAGAAAAAAATTGAAATTGTGTTTCCAATACGGAGATTATCGAACACTCAGGGTAAAGAGAGGCGGCACTTTGGTAAAATGTTTGAGAATTGAAACCTTTTTTGAATGCGCCTAGTAAAAATGTTTTCCACTTCACTCCAGTTTCTTTCTGACCATATTTGCAATTTGCGTATTGAAATAAATCATAATTTAGGATTTAACCCAAATTGCTCTCCAGGAAGAAACAGTCCATGAAACAGAAAATGCAAACTTATTCTTTGAAATGATTTTGGTGGCCCTGAAAAGGGCCTTTTTTATAATGATACAAGTGAGTTCTACCTTTTCAACTTCCAAATCCATACAAAATGCGTCCCTGCCGTTTCAGAGTATAGACGACATTCATTGCGGTTTTGCGCTTGGCGTGTTCAGTGTAGGTCACGGCATCTCGGGTGACATTTTCCTGTACACCATCAGCATTCGTAGATTAAATCGGAGATGCATTTTACACCACCACGACGAGCCAGACGCCAAATTGCGGATATGGTGATTCCCTAGATTTTATCACGAAGAACCTTGCGATGACGCTTGGTACGGGAACGCAAACATTATACCGCTCATTGTACCGTCCGGACGAGCATGTTGCTCGTGTGGTAAGCGAGGACCCACTGATACAAAACAAGCTCGCGTGACCTGTATATATAACATTCCCGTATGTAATGAAACGCTTACATGCTCCTTTTTGACGACTCTGCGTGGGATATGCTGGCAAATTGCGCATTTTCTTCGCTGTTTTCGAAGGATTTTATGAAAATCCTTGTTTCGGTTTATTTATAGTAGTCGCAGTAATTCCGAAATTTAATACGAAATACGTGCACAAATTTTCGATCAGATAGTGCAAAAATATAGCGATTTCGTCCAGTAGAACGGAAGATATTCGCATTTCAAACCTGGGAAAATTTCTCAACTGAAATTTTTGGAACCGGAACCCATATTGAAACGTTAGAAGTATTCTACTTCAAAAGAGTTTCCTTCAAAAAAAATATGTTGATCAAAAAATGGAGTTTTAAACAAAAAATCATTGCAAAGAATTGATAATTTTTGGATGAAAAAGCAACGTTCAAGTACAAGTGTAAATACAAACAATTCCAAAAAAAAATATGAAAATCGGATGAGTAGTTTTTGCGATGTGTACTTTCAGAATATTCAATAATTTTTATTCGATTTTTTTATTTCCAACTTTGTATATAACCCCTTAATGATGAAGGTGAAAACTTCTTGATTTTTTAGTGCATGAGCTAAATAATTTCATTTTGTTATTTTAAAAATCGAACGTTGCTTTTATTATAAATTCTAAAAAACAGATGGAGAGGGGGGAATAATTCCTTGGTATTAGAAACAGGGGTTCAAGTTAACGGGAGATCAACGGCATCGATTACAGACTCGGGCGGTCTTCGTCAGATGACGACCGGCAACATATCGAGTTGCGCGTGTGATGTGTGTGCTGCAAATTCCGCGTTTGTTAACATTTTCGACAGAGATGTTTCGTGTCACTTGTATCAAACCATCAAGGATGTTCGATATATGTGGAAGAGGACCCTTTTGAGAATGATAAAAATAAAAGGGGCAGGTAAATCTATATATTGATGGTTTTTCGGAAGGTACATACGAGGGACATATAGAGGAAATCGCGGTTTGCCAGTACATCCCGCATCGGGACATTGGATGACCTTACTCGGGCCTGAAGGTAATTTAATAGTTGAGATCTGGTGGAACAATGCTCGGCGCATGTTTGTGCGATTGGCTCAGTTTTCTCCTTGGAGAATTCGATACCCAGCTGGAGGGCTCAAGTAGGCAAATTGTCCAAGACATCATGCAATGGTCCTTGCAAATCGACAGCTTTGGGATCTGTAATAGAGACCACAACGTCATCTGCAAGCTGCCCTAGCGTGACGGAATTGACAAGACATTTGTCAATGTCATTCACTTAAAAATTGTAGAGAAGGGGGCTTAGACATGAGCCCTGGGGAAGGCCCACCTAATTCGTGATGTCGACAAATAAATTTGCGAAAAATACATATGTTACTATGTTTTAATTGCCGCAAGGTTCTACTGTATCGATTTTGTTGGCTATTTTCGGCAAATTTGAGACTAAGAGAAACGATCATCATGTTTTACCGGCATCGGCAGTAAAACATGATGATGAGTTATGTTCTACCATAGACCATGCGGTAAACTTGGGTGCAACGCCCAACTCATACTCTGCAGAAGGCAAAGAATTCTTCACATTTCCTTTCGATCATGCCCATATGAGCCTGCCTAGTTCTAGTTTTCCGTTCTAAGTTTATAACTGATTCGCTCTAGAATACCTATCCGTCTTTCAATTTCATTTCTTTCGTTTCTCTTAGTCTCAAATTTGCCGAAAATATCCAACAAAATCGATACAGAAAAATACATATGTTTTTCAGATAACAAGCCCCCTGAGTCAGTAAGAAAACTGATGCCATCTGCTCTTTGTTAGCATACGCCATTTGAATTCCTGTTAAGAGCAACGCAAGGCAATCGTTCGTCTCTTTGCCTTTGCGAAAGCCAAATTGTGTATCTGACAGTAAGTTATTCGCTTCGGCCCAATTGTCGGGACAGAATAGGACCATTTTCTCGAACAACTTCCGAATAGAAGAGAACATTTCAATCTGTCCATACAAGTTGTGATCGGAGGCTGTTTTCTTGTTTTTTTTTTGATGGCGTGGACTTTCAATTGCCTCCAGCCATGAGGGACAAGGTTACTGTTAAGAAACATATTAAATTAATTCAACAAACGTCTCTTAGCAGATTCTTTAACAAGTAAAATTTGATTCTGACTGGTCCTGGGGCTTTATTGTTACAATATCGTCCGCGGGGGGAAGCGGCGCGGTAGATCTTCTGTGCCGGGGCGGAATCCGTACAAACCTTCTTGGCGAAATCGAATATCCAACGGTTTGAATATTCTACTCTCTCGTTAGTACTTTTTCAGGTTCGGTTTCTCTCATTAATCCGTCAACGAACCAGCGACAGTAAGCGTTTGTTGGCTTTCATAAAAATTTTCATTGGCTCAACTAACCCGCCATTCCGGTTGATCTTGTACGCCGGTGGCCTTCTTCGCGTACACGTTTCAACACTTTTTGTCCCACCACGGGTTGGGAGACCTTCCACGAGAGTTCGCGTTTGGTACAAGTTTTCTGAGCTTGAATAGCGGTGTCGGGAATAAAGCCACCCAAGAAGCCGTACTCTTCCTCCGGAGGAAGGTCTTGCATGGACTCAAGTTTACCGGATGCCGAGGATGCTTAGCTCTTCCAATCACTATTTCGTTTGAGGTCATACAAAATATTGATTGTACTCGTTGGCCTTAAGTCGTTAGCAATAGTGATTAAGATTGGCAGAGGCTTGCTGCCGTGTCGATCAGGAATTACCTTCCACATGCAATCTAACCGAGTCGAGCAGAGGGACATGTCTAAGGAGCTTGGGTGCGCTGGGGGAGCAGGGATCCGTGTCATTTCACCGGTGTTCAAAATGATCATCTTGAAGTTATCACAAAGTTTTTGGAGTGAGGTAGATTTCGATTATCATTATCATGAAAGCAATCCCATGCTATGCCGTGGGAGTTAAAATCAACTAAAACTAACTTCGGTGCGGGAAAGAGTTCTGCAATGTCGCAAAATCTTCAATGCCTGGTGCCGAGGGAAGGTTAATTCTATTGAAAAAATAGCACTTTTTGATCCCCAAAAGTACTCTTCCGTAAGAGTGTTCTCGATCTAAGCAAATAAAATTAAAATCTATTTCTGAAGTACGTCATGTTTCGCATAATAAATTTTAAAAGGATCGAGTTTCGGGATAATGTTTTTTCAATGCTACTGTTAAACAGTGATCAAATCCGTGACCTCGTTCGAATTAGCTATCGAAGGATACAATCGCTGAAAGGAGGGGCTTTTTTGCAGTCAACTGCATTAAGAATGTTTTTATTGCAGTGAGAAAGCATCCTGCTTTTAAGAGGGTCAGAAATGTTCTGTAACAATACGGTCCACAGTGCTGGGAACTTCTTTTCTGAGCTCTGGTTTCGGAGACCAGGAGCTGTTTGCTTCGGTTTTGCACCAGTAAGTACTGTTATTTTTGGAGGACATTGAAGAGACACCTCCTGAACATTACAACGAATCTTAGGAGAGGAAAAGTTCCTCCTTTTTCTATTGCTTCTAGGCGCAGCAGAAGATGTTCCCTCCTGGTGTTCATCAGAGTCACCATCGTCAGTAGACAAGTCAGTATAGATTTTTGTAGAGACTTGTGGCTTAGCTATTTAAAGCAGCATTTCTGCGAAAGATCCCTTAGAGCGTCCTTGAAGGGAACTCTTCAGTTTCTCTCCGCACTGTATCATCATGTCGGGAGATTATGTTGAATTTCCCCCACTGTAAAGATACTTTTCGACACCCCTCCCCCAGGAGTCATCCACATGATTCTCATCGCATTTCCCACAACGAACCTTGTTGCTACAATGGGAGGCTGTGTGTCCTGATTTGCATTTCATTACCCGTGGCACAAAAAGGCGAACAGGTAGACGATCATTGTCAAAGAGGAGGTAGGTAGAGAAAAACCGACGAAGGTCACCCGATAAGAGTCTAAGTTGACGTATGACCTATTCCCGCCAGCTGCCACTGATGTTGAATGCAAACATCCTGTATCTTCCCTGACTGAAGCATGGGGTCTTTAACCCTTGATAAAGCCGAGAGTTTGGGGCTAATAATGAATGTTATATTAATAGAAACACGGTTCTTTCACTTAGTTTAGAAAATACATTTATTTCGTAATAAAAACTGTTTTGAAAAAGGTGGCAATATAGTTGCCACCGCCCGGTAAACACATTTTATGAAACTCTATTTCTTAAGGATAGTATAGGAAGAAACCCAAACGAAAGCTTAAGCTAGCTACCGTTATGCCCGTTTTTATGTAACCATTTTTGTTATTGCTAGATTCACTGTTTTTACCTCCACCTCTGTGCAGGCCAGTGCTCAGGACATTTTTAAGGGGGTTGGTTTTATGCGTTTCTTACAAAAGAAGGGTATGGCAACCCTCAAAGTTTGAAGATCTTTTCTCAGGTCTGAAGAGCCTATTATTTTGTATCAATCGACTCAGCTCAAAAAATTGGGACAATGCCTGTTATCGAGAAGGAATCTTGAACAGACAGCGCTGCTTGTGGCTCGTGGCAGTGCGGATTACTGCAGTGATTTGTAGTAAGCTTACCGACTAAACCAAAACCTCTTGTTCCTACCAGCATTTAACTTACGCTGTCACCGTTAGGTATTACCTCAGTAGGGATTGTGTGTTTACTCTTTTTATTTTGTGTAAATTGTTCGTAGATTTCCCATTGCTGTTGTTTTTTGCTTGCTGTCCAACTTTCGCGGTATATCTAACTTGCTGATGTCTACTATAAATATCGTCACCTGCCGAGACGCGAAACGATCCAGAGGTCCGACCGACATGTCTGTACAACTACCTTTCTTGGCGCTAGTCGTTTCGAATTATCCTATTTAGCTGGTGCTGAGCGGGGTACTCTCATAGGAATAGGAATTTTTGCTTACCGATTCCCGTTTTCGTAAACCATTTAGCTCTCAGGCACTAGGACAGACTACAGGCGGTGGTATTTTTCTGGATGATCTTATCCCGATTTCTCTGACTTCGTGTTGTTTGTTTGTTGTTTTTCATCCATAGCTGATGTTGCAAGCTCAGAAAGAAGAGAAACATTTCAAAAATAATTCAAAGCCTTCATTGGAATGGGTTTGAGACAACTATATTGCCACCTATTCAGATTCATTTTATTTTGATCTTTGTAATTTTTGCAACTCAAGAACCGCGTTTTCGGATAAAAAATACTTGTTTTTACAAATTTTGATCACCAACTTATAGGGTGTAGAGTATTTTATTCAAAAGGTGACAATATAGTTGCTACTGTCTTATAAAGGGGTAAAACAGCTAACACGGGGACGACCGCGTCACATTCAACCCGATTAGATGGTACATATACACTATACTCCTTTGCAAAAGGCCCGTAGCCAGCAATATAATTAGCGTGCTTCAAATTATTTTCCTCCACCAGAAGCTTATCAGGGCTAATTATTGATGTTTCTGTCACCGCCGAATATTGCTTCATCAGAACTCGAAACATCTGCAATAGATCTAAACATTTCTTGTCTTCAGTCCGGAAAAGTTTACAAATGGCCCGGTTGCGGAGGGTGGGTTCATTTTTAGTCGGGGAGGTGATTTTATTGCGACATCCATCTCGCCTTGAGGCAAACCATTATCAACGAAAGCCGTTTTTGCACGGGTTGTATTATAGTCATGAATGAGGAATATACAGTCGTGATTCACTGGTTGGCCCACAGCCTATGTCCAACTAACGAATTTGATTCGCTAGTTGGACCAACTGACAAATGTCAAAAACTCTCCAAAGAAGACGTTAGTATTGTAAAAGATTAATAAATAGATTGTCAAAGCAAATTTGACATGAGATTTTGGCGTTCAGATGTTTTTTCAGTTGGACAAAGGTCCAACGGCACGGCACGAAATATTTTTCTGTCATTCTGCCTGAGACTTGCGCGCTATTCATTCAACTTTCTGCCAAAATATCTTATGAAGGTTGCAATGATGTTCGGAAGGATTATTTGAAAACATCCATACCATGAAAAAATCATATAGGATGAAATACTCTTGCTTATAACATCAAACTTTTGCACTCTCTTCCTTTTACTACGTGATGAAGCTACAATATGCACATATTTGTATCATACATACTTATCTATACATCACACTTACTTTCACTTTGAACACACGTACATATTACATTTTCAATGATAAAGTGTAGCGAAAATTATTTTTTATTAGATTAATTTTTTGAGGACCTCACAAAAATAGGTCTTTCCAAGAACCTTCCAAACAAGTATTCTACACAAAAATATAATTTTATTGGTTTTGTGACAACTCAGAAAAAAAGTATCTAAATCTTTGGTGTCGGTTTTAATAATACTTCTCCTACAGCTTAAATCATTTAAAATTTTATTAGCCAGAAAATTACTATGAGATGTTGTTCCTCTGTCATAATAATAATTTTATGAGAGGTTGGTTAACTTGATTGCAATATCAGCCAGGGTATTCAGATAAATTCAATTTTCTTGAACGATATAGACACTGTGGGTATACAGAATAACTTTTGAACCAGAAGTCGTAACCTATTACTTTTCATGGAAAAGTTGTACACTGTACTAGTATCTGCCGGAGTTAGGATTGTACATTTTTAGAACACATAGGAAACTGTCTACACGAATTTAAATATTGTTGATTGTTTATCCATGTTAAATCATTTACAAACTTTAAACCATTTGTGCCAAAATATAATGCAGCATATCAAATCAAAATTTTGCATTTAGTTAATGGTGATCGTAGTTCTAGATCGGTTTCACTGAATATGAAAATTTGTTCCACCCTAGTAGTCATATGTTTGTTAAACATGTATGTGAAAATAGTGAACACTGACGAAGCTACAGCATTTATCTTGAAATGTATCCAGTGAAAATGTAATCGTGAACAGAGCTTTCGCACGATTGATTTGTTCAGAAATATTTCCTAAATTATGAACGAAGAGTTTTGCATGCAAACTTTTATAAGCATAAAACATTATTTTCATCCTAATTATTTCCCCAAAAATTCCACGCGGCCTTCCCCGATTGAAAGGAACGGCCGCGTTCCATGATACGCCGCGCTTAGCCCATCTGTCATAATATCGCGATTTTGCATAACGAAGGGCTAAATGAATATGGACCAACAGGTCTGTGCCACAAAAGGAGAAGGGCTAAAGGATAACACATATTGTTCCAGAAAACAGCACTGCGTTATGCAACGTTTTGTGCAGATTGATTATACCAGGTGCACGTGGTGCCAAATTCACCACGTTCATTCTGAATTCAAAAGTCCTTTTTAGATTACAGAATTGATTAAATTGGTTAAATGAGTTAAACTAATCAATCAAATTCTGTTTTAAAAATTGTCCTTGCGTTTAAACCAAAATGGGAGGCTTATTACTACCGCTACATACTAAATTTCAAGCGCAAATAGCAAATACAATTGCTAGTTACACCAAAAGCTTACTCGAAACCTTACAGCGGCATTTAGGAAGCAGTTGGTGCGGCGTGTACGTTTCAGTCAATCTCAATAAAAATTCCAACGTGTAGGACGAACTTGTTAATAATTATTGGAGTATACCAAATATCAAACGTAGTTAATTTAATCGTGCGTGCAAACGCGAAAAAGACGGGAGCGGACTTGGTGGGCACAATGTCAGAACCACCACAACGAATTCTCTAGAGTATAAATGGTATTGGCTTTAAATTTCCAAGCAAAAAAGTGATTGGAACACTTCAGCGAACCATCTGTTTTTTTCTTTTTTTCCAATACGGTGCACATCCCGATCAGAATGAAATAACAAGATTATAACAGAACACATTTTTTGTAACATATTGTGTTATAAATTAGGTCTCGTTAGTAGTTAAAATAACAGAAATTTATAACAAGTAACAATGCGAGTTATAGTTTTGAAATATTTCTGTTATGTGTTTCTGATCGGGATGTGCCGGGGCATGTCATGTTTGTTCTTAAGGTTGCACAGAGAATGCGCAAAATTCGCAAACGAAAAAAGCAGTTTTTTTCCACACCGTATGTCAGATATTCATAAAAATCAGCGTATGTAGAATGTTGTTACAGTACTGCTGATTGATTTTTACGAAGATCTGACATACGGTGTGGAAAAAAACTGCTTTTTTCGTTTGCGAATTTTGCGCATTCTCTGTGCAACCTTAAACGACTTTTTTCTTCACTCCAAAGAGCGTTGCGTAAAAGTTTGAGCTTAGAGATACAAAGAGGCATGAGTTTCGGGCTTCCGAGTTTTGTTTTTTTTTCATGAGCTGTATAAGTATAGTCAAACATGAAATTTCAGAAACAACTAACGTACCGCGTTAGTAGCACAGCACCGGCTGGCTGGCTTGATTGCAGAGGGGAAAGAGCTCTCTGTCCAAGAACTTATTTCTCATAACAGTTCGCGGTATGGCTTAAAGCCGCAGGCAAATTACTCTTACGTATGTGTTGGTGACCATACTGACATAAAAAAAATTCGCGGTAAATAATTTACCCAAGACTTGAACCGACAATCATTGTCTCACCGAAGACACCCCATTACTAACTGAGCTAACGCGATACATAACAGCGTGATGGCAAAGTGGCATACATAAGTTTCGCTTGAGCGTGAACGATCCAATCGCAGAGCTCCTGCTCGTGCATGCATGGGTATGGGACATTGCAAGATGACGTCGTATGAGTAAAAATGCTCGAAAAAATGACAGCTCAGAGAGCTTGTTTACACGGACTTCGAAATTTTTTGATTCCGATTCAGTGCAAGAAATTGCTTTTAATTTCTAACACCATGTAAACAAGCTCTCTGAGCGTGTCATATCTTCGAGCATTTTTACTCATATGACGTCACCTTGCAATGTCCCATATCCATGCCATGCACGGGCAGCAGCTCAATACGCTTGAATCGTTCACGCTCAAGCGAAACTTATGTATGTCACTTTGCGAAAACACTGTCATGTACCGCTGTAGCTCAGTTAGTAAAGGGGTTTCTTTGGCGAGATATTGATTGTCGGTTCAAGTCTTGGTAATCGTTAACGCGAATTTATTTTTATGTCAGTATGGTCACCAACACATACGTAAAAGTTATTTGCCTGCGACGTCAAGCCATAACCGCCGAACTTTTGAATGAGAATGAAGTTCCGGGCCAGAGAGCTCCTTCCCCTCTGCAATCAAGCCAGCCAGCCAGCTGTGCTGCTAACGGTACATTATTTGTTTCTGAAGTTTTATGTTTGACATATAAGCTGATGAAATTTTTTTTAACAAAACTCGGAGGAGCGAGAACTTATGCCTCTTTTTATCTCTAAACCCCAACCCTTACACAGAACTACTGCAACGCTCTAAGGAACGAAGAAAACAGTTGTTTAGGGACGATTCATAAATTACGTAACGCTTTCAGGGGGATTACTATTGAAAATGTAATATGTACGTGTGTTCAAAGTGAAAGTAAGTGTGATGTATAGATAAGTATGTGTGATACAAATATGTGCATATTGTAGCTTCATCACGTAGTAAAAGGAAGAGAGTGCAAAAGTTTAATGTTATAAGCAAGAGTATTTCATCCTATATGATTTTTTACATAATATGTTTTCAAATGTTTTCAAATAATCCTTCCGAACATCATTGCAACCTTCAATGTCTTTTTAATATTATAAGAAGAGTTGCATACGTTGTACATTCTTTGCTGTTAAAATTCATTCACGCGGTAAAGCTACCTACTTCAGGTTTTGACTTTTCGGGATTCTGATCAGCAACGACCCAACGATGTATACAAAAGATCAACGTCTCACTGTGATAAAGTTTATCCAGGATAATCCTAGAGACCAAACAAAACATTTTTTTTTAATTCAAAAGAGACTGATAAGCAATACACACAATAAAAGCCTTCCTGTGCATTTCTGCTTTTGGTATAGTGTGATAATAGTGGAATTGAACTATCACAAAGATTCCCCCAGTCATTTGTAATGGATCACAAATATACATAACCATCTAAACAGCGTGTCGGTTTTATCCCAACAGCGAACATTATTCCAAAACCCAACAAAAATATAAAATGGTTCAAACCCGTCTTCAATGCGCACAGTTGATGATACAAAAAGCAGATTTAATGCGTACTCAAAAATGGCGTTTTGAAAAGCTTTACTTTTCACGTTTTTATAGAATTTAACAGAAAGCTACGATTATTCAAACAATGTGTGTGTATGAAAGGTGTGAGCGTTGGTAAGAAATACTAGTGCGGATGACAACATACAATCATGTTTTAGTAGTTTTATTTAGATTTTTAAAGAGACCGCCTAGAGGCGGTGTTGGGAACTAGAGGGTTAATTTGGTGAAAACCATAACATCCACCAGCAAAATCTAACATCCAGACGATTAACATATCTGTCGTTTGTTTTGTTTTTTTTGTGACATTTGACGTACTAATGAAAGTTTAATTTGTCTTCAAATGCTGTACATAATCGTACAAATAATAACCCGTCATAAAAAACGAAGATTCGACTAAAATTACTAGTCGTAACTCGGTGCACTTATGATTGATGGCACTCAGAAGAAGCTCATATATGTTATATTTCAACCAAGTGACTGTTTGTTGGTACGGTATGGTTCGAAAACGTGCTACGGAGTAAACAAATGGTTGGTAATGACTGGCCGGTTCGAGCCCATTCTCTGTTTTTTCCGGTTCTTTTTTTTTCCTAATTACGATATGATGTTCATATCGCGATGTTATATTTGAAAGATGCTTTTTGTTAGATATATTTGAACGACACGTTTTACTACATCAGATTCAATGAAAATTTACAGGTTTCTTTCAAATTGTTGTAAAATGACCGATGCAACTAGCAACATAAGTGCCCTTAATGTTCAGATGTTATCGTCATAAACAGCCAGATTTGAAGGGTATTAGTTTTGGCTCTTGATTTTTTTGCTGCCTGTAAGCGGAATCGATAGTATTAAATAAAATAATAAGGGAATGTTCCCGGTTATGGCATATCTGTTATTCCTGGCGTGTTGCACGCTTTATAGAATTTTTGACAAAGTTATATTCTAAGCTTTTAGGTTTATGATGGTATTACTATCATTATCGCTGGATGTTCCGTTCAAACATTTTTGGGTTCAATCAAAATGCGCTCCAAGTCCGCAGACTCTGTCTTTCTGGTGTTTAATGACAGATATCGCCAAACTTACTCACCTGCAATATACTGCTCATGATCACATATTTGTTATATATTTGGGATTATTAATTTTTATGGAAATGATTTGCGATCATGGGCAGTAGAACTTGCTGCAGTTTGGCTGAATTTTCTATTGAATACTCATTAGCTCTGAGATTCTTACTATATCTGAAATTTTAAGCAGAATAATATTTTTTCGAAATTGCTTATGGTAAACGAAATTGTAAACTTTTGGCTGGTTAGTGAATATAAACAGTGTAGAGTTTTAAAATGTTATTTTTGTGCTCTATATTAATAGCGTCTAAACCATTGGTTTTGCGGTTAGTTCGGAAAATTTTCGTTATTTCCAAACGCGTTTTTTCGATTCCAAACAAATTCAAATAGAGACTTACTCTATTCAGTAAATTTGTAGCTAATTGTAATACCAACAAAGGAATTTGTTGAGGACACTTGTAAAGTAATGAAGAGGCTGATCATGTTATGTTGATGTCGAGATTCCATGTATGAATAATTGTTGGGTTAACCAAATCGGTTATAATATTGTCATGATTTAATCACTGTAGTGTAGTGAGTAGCGTAATGTATTGTTTGATTAGAAGCACAAGTTCCAGTTTTCTAGCTCCCACTCCCTCAGACCGCCAAAGCTTTGGGTTTTTTTAAAGACAAAGTTATGAGTTTTTCAATATTCAAACCGCAAGTCAATATATTAATGTGATGTTATGTAATATATTTTTGCATTTGCGAAATTGTTAATTACAAATACCTTCAAACTGATCTAATTGACTGACATTGTACTTTGAGGAATCTAATTTTTCGAATTTGCCCAGTATTCTTTTTGTTAACTTCTAATTTTATCAGATTGTCATATCACAAAATAATTAGTCTACAGCATCAAAATAGCAGGTCTAGGTCGTATTTAATATTCCAAATAACAATTGGCTTATTAAATAGAATTGGTCAGTAAAAATGATTTTATGGAAACATGATTTTGTAAGGCTAAAAAAGTCACCTTTCTCCTAACGTTACTAGAGGCAAACACTGATTGCCTACCTTTTGAGAAACTGCGCGCCATTTGTGGAATTCTGCAGAAACGGTTAGAGATACGATCAAACCGACTAATAATTCACCCTTTAGGACAACAAAATTGCCTATTCACCCTGAAAAAAATTACATAATTTTTTTTTTTGTTGGTCTTTATTGGGATTCAATCGCCCTCACCTTTATAATTTTAGCGCGAACATAGCGTTGCTGTCTCTAATATGTACCGTTCGAATCGTTCTGTCCCGCCCCAACGCCCCGTTACCCATACTTTTAACTTATAGGGTAATGAGCTTATTTTCACCATGTTTCTATTTGCCATCTTTGTTCAACGCATTGGGCGACAATTGAGGCACTCAATTCGAATTTTCGTTGCGCTCAAACACGAGCATTTCATAGTTTTCAGGGCATTTGTGTTATTAGATTGATTCTAATCAACGAAGCAAACCTCTTGATGCCAATTCATACGCATTCCATCGATTATAGGCCGAGTAATTAATGAATTAGTGAGATACCTTCCTTAATAGGGTGAAAATAGGCAATTTACCCTATGTAAAAGTAATGGTAGTGGGCCTTCTTGTAGATGGATATACTGGATATATTTTTTCCTAGAATTCATTTTACATTCAATATGTTGAACACCCAGAATTGGAACCTGAAATCGCAACGAAAGACGTAACAATGGGAAAAAATGACAAGTGCTCTAAGCATCAGATGCTCGAGAAAACATGAAAACCGAGTGACTGTCGATCGAGCCAGAAGGAGACAAAACTATTCTGAAAGAACAACATTGCTGCATTGCCTTACAAGTTGTAAGTTACAATATTACATCATCACAAAGTGTTAGGAAGTTGATAGAACTGCTGATCATCGGCAATTGTCGCGTCTTCGCGTTTGAATAACTAGATACTTCAATGGTTATTAAAGTTGCTAAACTTTCGTATTCTTTAGTTGCTGTTACCATTCAGCTCTCCCTTGCCGAACACCTGAAATGAATGAATGATAAAATACTTTCATACTTTACTTGATGGGCTATATCGTGTCAGTTTCGAAATGTATATATAGTTTAGTTAGTAACGTTATAGCAGATCAACTCAAAGGTCGTGAGTTCAAATCTATGTTGTTTCCTCTCGTTTTTTATATCGCGATTTTTTTTAAAAGCTAAAATAGCTCAAGCCAGTTTACTGTGCATCTCTCCTTTTTTATGTGTTCATTACAGCATATTAAGTTTTCAAGTACCGCCCACGCATCATTGTGAAGTCTATTTTTTCATTGGACGGTCTTAATCCTCAAAAAGGCAAGCTAAAATCGTGGCTTCAACAAGTATTGCTCCTAAGATCCGGTGATATTAAGTCTTTTTTGGCTTTCTATCAGGGAGAGAATTGAAAGCCCGAAAAAGCTCCATCATTTCTGTTCATAATTACAAGTTTATTCAAATTAGAGGATAATTATTGTAACCAGCCGTGCCTCTGAGACCATTTGCCTTTCTGAGGGTTAAAGAATATTAGTAATACATATATTTTAAACATGGTATACAACACATAAATGATCTGATAGAACGTTTGACAGATGAGTAATTATTGTATTCATCATTAAAGTTGTTTTGAAAAAGGGATATGTTAAAATCAGTGTATCAGTGATTATGCAATGAGAGCAGATGCTTGCCTTAAGAGACATGATATTCGCATAACGCCCCATGAGCATACTACCTACCCGTTAGCCCAACATACTCATACTACTGACCCATAGAGCCTGAAAACGCCCTGCAACTTAGGATAGATTATTACCGCCTCATAAGCTTAAATACTCATTTATATGCGCCCCAAAGATACTGAAACCGGTTGAAAGCGCCTTGTAAGTTTGGAAAGTTTATTGCCCGCCTATCTAATTGCCAGGCGAGCCATGGGAATATCATACTAGCTCTCCAGCGAGTGTGGAAGTGCTCTGCAATATATGGGAACATCATACTAGCGCCCAATACAGTCTCGGAGTGCCGTGCGAACTATGAGAAAATCAGACTTGCGCCCTAGGTAGTTTAAGAGAGCCCTGCGACCTATGCGAATATCAAACTGGTGCCCGAGAGACTCTGAGAGCGCCCTGCGAGCAATTTGAATATCATGCTGGAGTCCATAGAGTCATATTAGCGCCCTGTGAGCTATGAGAAGCACCCTAGCGAGTGCGGAAGCGTTCTCCGAGCTATGGGATTATCATACTAGTACTCCAGAGAATCTTAGAGCGCCCTACGAACTATGAGAATATTAGTCTAGCGCCCTAGCGAGTTTGAGAGCACCCTGCGAACTATGTGAATATCGTAAAAGCACTCGAGAGAATCTAAGAGCGCCCTGCAATCCATGAGAATATTAAACTAGCTCCCCAGAGAATTTGTAAGCGCCCTGTAAACTAAGAGAACATCAGACTAGTAACCTAGAGAGTTTGAATGCGCCCTGCGAGCTATGGGAATGTCATACTAGCGTCCCAGAGATTCGAAGAGCGCCCTGCGAGATATGTGAATATCATACTAGCGCCCCATAGAGTCTCGGAGCGCCGTGCGAACTATGAGAATATCGGACTTGCGCCCTAGGGAGTTAAAGAGAGCCCTGCGACCTATGCGAATGTTAAACTGGTGCCCGAGAGGCTCTGAGAGCGCCCTGTGAGCAATTTGAATATCATGCTGGCGCCTCATAGGGTCATATTAGCACCATAGGGAGCTTTAGAGCGCCCTGTGAGCTATGAGAAGCACCCCAGCGAGTGCGGAAGCACTCTCCGAGCTATGGAATATCATATTAACCCTCCAGAGAATTTTAGAGCGCCCTGAGAACTATGAGAATAACAGACTAGCGCCCCAGCGAGTTTGAAAGCGCCCTGCGAACTACGTGAATATCGTAAAAGCATTTGAGAGAATCTTAGAGCGCCCTGCGAACGATGAGAATATAAGACTAGTCCCCTAGAGAGTTTCAGATTGCCCTGCGAGCTATGGCTCGAGAGTCTGAGAGCGCCCAGTGAGCCATGTGAATATCATTATAACGCCCCATAGAGCCAAATTAGCGCCCTGCGAGCTATCAGAATACCATACTAGAGCTCCAGCGAGTGTGGAAGCGCTCTCCGAGCTATGGGAATATTATACTAGCGCTCCAGAGAATCTTAGAGCGCCCTACAAACTATTAGAATATTAGACTAGCGCCCTAGCGAGTTTGAGAGCACCCTGCGAACTACGTGAATATCGTAAAAGCGCTCGAGAGAATCTAAGAGCGCTCTGCAATCTATGAGAATATTAGACTAGCGCCCCAGAGAATTTGTAAGCGCCTGGCAAATTAAGATAACATCAGACTAGTAACCTAGAGAGTTTTGTGAATATCATACTAGCGCCCTGAAGAGCTTGAGAGCGCACTGTTAGCTATGATACTACTGGGGCCCTAGCGAGCATGGAAGCACTCTTCGAACTATGGGAATATGATACTGGTACCCCAGAGAATCTGAGAGCACCCTTCGAACTATGGGAATGTCAGATTAGTGCTCTAGCGAGATTGAGAGCTCCCTGCGAGCTATGGAAATATTATACTGGCGCCAGAGAGAATCTGAGAGCGTAATGCGAGCGATGAGAATATAAGGCTAACCTAGAGAGTTTGAGAGCGCCCAGCGTGCTATGGGAATGTTATGCTGGCGCTCGAGAGAATCTAAGAGCGCCCTACGAACTATGTCAATATCATACTTGCGCCCTATAGAGTCATACTAGCGCCCTAGAGAGCCTGAGAGCGTCCAGCTATGAGAATATCATTATAACACCCCAGCGTGGAAGCGCTCTCCAAGCTATGTGGATATCACAATAGCACCCCATAGGGTCTCGGAGCGTACAGCGGGCTATGAGAATATCAGATTAGCGCCAATGTGAGTTTAAAGTACCCGGCGAGCTATGGGATTATCACACTGGCGCCCCAGAGAATCTGAGTGCGCCCTGCAAACTATGAGAATATAAGACTACCCTGCAGAGTTTGAGAGCACCCTGCAAGCTCTAGGAATATCATGCTGGCGCTCTAGAGAATCTGAGAGCGCCTCGCGCACTATGTGAATATCATATTAGCGCCCCATAGTCCTACTAGCGCCCTAGAGAGCTTGAAATCGATTTGCGAGCTATGAGAATATACTAGCGCTCTAACGAGCATGGAAGCGCTCTCCGAGCTATGAGAATATCATACGAGCGGCCCTGAGAGTCTGAAAGCGCCCTACGAACAATGAAAATATCAAACTAGCCCCTAGTGAGTTCGAGAGTGCCCTACGAGCTATGGGAATATCATGCTGGCGCTCGAGAGAATCTGAGAGCGCCATGCTATGCTGGCTGCGAGATATGTGAATATCATTCTAGCACCCCATATAGCCATACTAGTGCCCTGCGAGCGAATGTGAAAGCGCTCTCCGAGCTATGGGAATATCATACTGGCGCCCTGCGAACTATGAAAATATCGGACTTCCGCCTGAAGAGTTTGGGCGCGTTCTGCGAGCTATTGGAATATCATACTAACGCTCGAGAGAATCTGAGAGCGCCCTCCGAGCTATGGGAATACCATACTAGCTTCCCATACAGTTATACTAGCACCCTAGAGAGCTATGAGAATATCGAACTAGCACCCTAGTGAGTTTGAGAGTGTTTATGCTAGCGCTCCAGAGAATTCGTGAGCGCCCTGCAAACTAAGAGAATATCGAACTAGCGCCCAAGAGAGTTCGAGAGCGTCCTGCGAGCTATGGGAATATCATGTTGGCGCTCGAGAGAATCTGAGAGCGCCTCGCGAGCTATGTTAATATTTTATTAGCGCCCCATAGTCATACTAGCGCCCTAGAAAGCTTGAAATCGATCTGCGAGCTATGAGAATATTATACTAGCGAGAATATTATACTATATTATACTGACCAAGGAGGCGCTCTCCGAGCTATGGGAGTATCATACTAGCGCCCCAGAGAGTCCGAAAGCGAGCTATGGGAATATCATACCGGCGCCAGAGAGAATCTGAGAGCGCCCTGCGGACGATGAGAGTTTCATAATATCCTAGAGAGTTTGAGAGCGGGGGATTCTGAAAGCGCCCTGCGAGCTCTATGAATATCATACTAGCGCCCTGAAGAGCTTGAGAGCGCCTTGTGAGCTATGATATATATCATACTGGGGCCCTGGCGAGTATGAAAGCATTCTCCGAGCTATGGGAATATCATACTGGCACCCCAGAGAATCTGAGAGCGCCCTACGAACTGTGGGAATGTCATATTAGCGCCCTGCGAGCTATGGAAATGTCATACTGGCGCCAGAGAGAATCTGAGAGCGCCCTGCGAGCGATGAGAATATAAGGCTACCCAAGAGAGTTTGAGAGCGCCCAGCGTGCTATGAGAATGTTATGCTGGCGCTCTAGAGAATCTGAGAGCGCCCTACGAGCTATGTGAATACAATACTTGCGCCCCATAGAGTCATACTAGCGCCCTGGAGAGACTGAGAGCGCCCAGCGAGCTATGAGAATATCATTATAGCACCCCAGCGAGTGTGGAAGCGCTCTATGAGCTATGTGGATATCACAATAGCACCCCATAGGGTCTCGGAGCGCCCTGCGAGCTTTGAAAATGACAAACTAGTGCCCCTGCGAGTTTGAGAGCACCCTGCGAATATCATACTGGCGCCCCATAGAGTCATATTAGCACCCTGTGAGCTGTGAAAAGCGCCACAGCGAGTGCGGAAGTGCTCTCCGAGCTATGGGAATATTATACCAGCACTCCAGAGAATCTTAGAGCGCCCTACGAACTATGAGAATATTAGACTAGCGCCCTAGCGAGTTTGAGAGCGCCCTGCGAACTATGTGAATATCGTAAAAGCGCTCGAGAGAATCTAAGAGCGCCCTGCAATCTATGAGAATATTAGACTAGCACCCCAGAGAATTTGTAAGCGCCCGGCAAATTAAGATAACATCAGACTAGTAACCTAGAGAGTTTTGTGAATATCATACTAGCGCCCTGCGAGCTTTGAAAATGACAAACTAGTGCCCCTTCGAGTCTGAGAGCACCCTGCGAGCTATCGGAATATCATACTAGCGTCCTACGAGTTTTGCAAATATCATATTGGCGCCCCAGAGAGTGTGGAAGCGCCCTGCGAGCGATGGGAACATCAGACTATCGTCCGAGAGAATCTGAGAGCGCCTTGCGTGTCTTGTAAGTATCAAACTAATGTTGAAACGCTCTGCGAGATGTGGGAATATCATACTAGTGCTTTCAAGTATCTGAGAGTATCCTGCGAGCTATGAGCATATCATACCAGTGCCCCATACAGTCTGGGATCGCCATGTGAGTTATGAAAATATCATACTAGCGCGGCAGGGAGTTTGGCAATACCCTACGAGTTTGAATAGATTCACAAAATTCCAATTAGCTGGATGTTTTTACGAGCATAGGGATCATTCAATTTGCCTTCCAGAATGATAAGGCCAACGGAATTTTTTTTTTGTTCAAAAAAAAATTTTTTTTCGCTTCCAGGAGCTGGTTAGTCGCCGACTAACCGTGACTAACCGCAACTACAGCACTGAGTTATTCTTTGCACCTACTATATATAGTAGGTTGGAAGCCGTGTGGTGTCCGGCGGGCTGAAATCTTTTTGCACTATTTCAGCCAAGAATAGAACCTCTGGGGACTGCTCCCATGTCGTAAGAGGCGACTAACAACGTGCTAGGAGTTCCTAGGTCGAGGTATTGCTCCGTACCGAAGACTTAACATGGACGGACCTTAAGGTTTTACATCATAACCATTATCCATTCTGTATTTAGTAAATCACTGATATATAGTCAGCTTTTCTGATTCGCTATTCTCGATTGTGTACCAACGTTTTAAGTTTCTTCTGGCGGTTGTATAATAGCCGTAAAGGGCAAAATCTAATTCTACACTAAGTAATAGCATATATTAATATACCGGCTCTTCCACGCCAAGGTTTAACTTCCAGCTTTGGTTTAAAAACCGTTTTTTAACAAAAGTAAACTTTCATGTAGGAAATTTATTGAATTGGCCTTAGATGGAGCTGTTAAATTGCACAAAAAGTTTTTTATGTTGCAAGCGATCTGTAGATGTGTTAAATTAGTTTTTTTTAATTAAATCTGGAACCGTCTACCGACAAATCTACATTAACGAATATCTCCAAAAGTGACTTCTTAAGGTCTCATGAAGGCCTGACACTAGCTTTATGATACTTTTGCTTTCCTAAACAGTGATAAAAATCTCAACATTCCTGAACTTCACTTTGTCAGAAAATGTAGGGCCATCGGAAGCTAAAAACACCGGCTACCCGGTGTAGTGCACTGTCAGGGGCGAAAGCGACATGGGAGAGGTGCGAGTCGCGATTTTTGATGGCTTGCAAGTCATCTGGTCTGGTGTTGTGTTGGGTGTTCCGCGGGTGAAAGTAGACATAAACGTTGTACGAAATTCTTGGATTTAGTGATGTCCGATTTTGACAAATTGTTATCTGCTGGTCGAGTGATTTTCGAGAGCCCGATTGGTGTATTCGATTAGTAGACCGTAACAACCGATTACTGCGTACAGGTATGAGTGGCTTGGTGTTTTTGGAGAGTCTTCCCGTTTTCTTCCGCGATTTTCAAACTTGGATGGTGGCCTCTTTGTGGTATTTTGAGGTGCTTAACGGATATTAGTTGGTTGAGTTGGATATTCGGAAAACTGACAGCCGATTATTGATTTTTTTATTGTTATAATGATTAATCGATTATCTGCGTGAATCGTGTAAAAATCCATTACTACATGTATTACCTATGTATTTTCTTGTTAACGGTTTTCTGCGGATATGATTTTCTATAGACTCTTTGCGCCCGGTCTTGCGAAGTGTCGGGGATTACGTCCAGAAGGACTGTCACAACGTTTTTTTTTTCCTTTTTGGTTGCGTTTTTTACGATTCGCGGGTCTGTATAAAGAGTCCAAAATTTTGTAAGTCGATGGGATGTAGTTTGCTTCCATTGAGAGTAACGTTGGGAATATTGGATTGAGAAGGGATTCTCTGCATCGGTCTATATCAGCGGTTCTGAAGCATTTTCGTGCCTCGGGCCCCTTAGAAATCACCCTGCGATGTTGTGGACCCCCACGGTTAAACATTGCTGTCAATATATAATTTTCAGTCTGTTGGGAAGCAAGACTTGATTTTTTATATCCACTCGGAGGGGATATTTTGCTTCGCGGACCCCCAGCGGCGACTTCTCGGCCCCCTTTCAAGGTACCTTTCAATACTTAAAATTAGGGTTTTCATTTGGGATGAACCATGAAAAATAAAAACAAACATTACCATACCCCAGCGCGAATTCATCGTGAGATAGCATAACATCGCGCGTGAATAATAGTTACAAAAGCCGGCTTGTTCCTCATGACTGTATAAAGAAAGTATATATGCTTATATCGCGATTTAACCTCGATAATTATACTAAGATAGTAAGATAGTAATATTCAGTCAAGTAACAACTTTTCCATTACGACGGGTATCTCCGGAGAGTTAAGACAATCGTATCATATTCTATGTTATTGTTCTAAGATTTTCGATCTTCGTCGGAGTAAAGAAACTTGAAAGTTCCCTTGTCTTATACAAATATTTGTTCAATCAAAGAAAAGCAATACTCCCGATGGCCGGCTGTCCGGAGTTGAAGTTGCATATCTTTAAGCCTAGAATTCCCAAATTAATACAACAAACGATAAATCTTCATGCAATTCTCGGCAGCCGGCTGCCCAGAGCAATTATTAACTTATAACGCTTCTGAGAGTCGCATAGATTGTATCACATACCAAGGTGAATCCAGATTTATGTAACTATGTATCCCATCCCACTAACAAAACCTCCTTTCCGTGGTAACCGTGGAGATGCAGAGGTATACACGGTCTCCATAACAACGGTTATCACACTAACATTTCCTTCCTTCCCCGATGACTGTAAGGACGTGGCCGGCGCCGTTATTGACACTTCAAAATTTGAAACTCTCGAAACGTGCACACTGAGGATGGGAAGCTACTCCCAGGCTCCATTCGTTGGTTCTTTGTGCAATTTCGCTTGTTCTGGTCAATCACGGAGTAGCAACTACGAATTGTACGGTCATCATGCTCATGCTCATGCTCATGCACCTACTATATATAGTAGGTTGGGCAATGATGGGTTAACCGATCTTAGATCTTCCAATTCTTTAGATGTGCGTATATTGATCGTATTGCTGGATCAATAAAAGCTGCTTGCGTTGAATCTAAAACCAAACGCTCCAGTAACCAGACAATACAATAGCTCTTTGTTTTCCATTGGAATTACTGTCTCATTGTGTAACTTTTTGAGACCGTTTGTCACAGTCAACTGTATCGTGTGACGGTTGAAAAAGTACTAAACATATTTTCTTGTATGCAAATATTTATATTGCAGTACAGTACTTCAAACGTGTCACTGTGTTTGCTTCTGGTATGCCTACACACCTCAAGTAGTCCTATTTTTAACCGGTTCACAGTGAACAAAACGTCACCCTAAATCATATTGCAAATTCATTTTCCTTCTCAAAAAAAATAAATGAAACAGAGCTCCGCTATCACACCTGATGCATATTTAAACAATATTTCATTGCAGCTCCACCCTCCTGTTCCATGGTTGTCCCGTGCTCATCTATTGTTGCAAAACCATGAGAGTCACGTCCATCCTTCCATTGCCGGCAATCTGCATGCTAGATGGTCGTATCCGGAAGCAGCTGCGGAAACATACCATTTTCGTTTCCTTCACGGGTAAAAACTATCAACTTCAAAGTCATAAACATGCACCCCAGTAAGTGCAATCGTTCGTTCGGTACCTACAAGTGCATCCAACTCAAAATAATAATAGTATAAACCAGATCTATCGCACAAGCAAAAGGGTAAAAATATACAAAGTAATAAAAAGCATGTACAATTGTTCTCCGTCGAGCATCATTTCTCATGTATGCGGGAGGTATGACACTGTCCTGCCAGCTAGCCATCCAGCCAGTAAAATGTCCAGGAAAGATAAACACTGACTGGATGCTGCTGCTGCTCATCTCAGTCTCGGCCTGGAAGTCGGTGCGGAATAAATTGTCAAGCGACCCATTTGCGGACTTCGGTATTGTACCAGGCACTGACTGGCACTTCCTCCATTCCATCACCACAACGCCCTTTCCGATCGTCTCCGAGGTTCCCAGCAAATATAACCATTTTTTGGTGCAACAAAAAATGCAACATTTTGCCAGAGGAAATCCCCGGATAATTGTTTCTAGTGACATAATTTATGATAAGACATGCCATACGGAATGTGCCGCTAGCTTGCGCTGGTAGGTGACAAAACACGTCACGCCCAATGTGAAATTGTGACACACCACGGCACTGTTGCAGCACTCGGTTGACCTCATTGAAAAAGTTGATTGTTACATTTTGTTACTTTTTAGTAGTTTGGAAGATGATAGGTCCAACGATCAGGGGTTCTTGTGGTTGCAAATGCGTTAATTCTCGGACGAAATAAACTGTCCCGAATCCCACTAATGGTGTGAACAGAATTTTCCTAAAGATATAGCAAGGGAGTGAGCATAGCGTAGTAAGCAAGTCTATCGCTTCGCGCACAGCTCTCCTAGGTTTGATTCCCGATTCCACATAAAGGGTTAGAAAATTTGTCTAACCCGAAAAAGAGGCGAATGATCCAACGATTTAAACCTGTATACATATACGTATAACGACTTTTTTGCTGTTGCATAGTAAATTGTGTCGCTATCATTAAATGCCCTTTATAGGGTTGCCATATGAGAATACATGTGTACGTAGTATTTCCATAAAGTGTGTTAATCTCACCTCTAATTAGCGGACTTAAGAGTTGTTCTGAAATAATGTTTAGTGGTTTTTATAGAAATTGATAAATCCTTTTCGACAGGCTTTTTTTTGTCTCTGAACTTTTTTTTCAAATATTAAAGTTCAGCGTTTTCGAAAGAAGCGACAAATTTCACCTCCCTAAACGAATTTTCGGCTACGTAACTGATTTATGCAATTTGATTGGAGTTATGAGCATCATGTCCGGTGGAACTGCTAACGGAATAATCTTATGATCCTATTATAGTATTTATAGGACATCGCAATCCAAAGTATTATTAAAAGCCAATGTCGAGAGCATTTTTTTGAATTACAACCATTATCGTGCATCCTTTATCTTTCTCTGTAATTCGCTTCAAAATAATTTTTTGTCCTATTCTAACTTCCGCCATCAAGCTTAAATGCTCAGCCATGCATTTGGTCAGTGTGGGCTAGCCATCCGTTTGAATAAATACGTGAACCATGACAACAGTAAGCCAGCTTCCGGAAAATATGAACTGCAAGCTAGTGCAAAAATACAAAACTACGCACAATTTGTTTTTATTCGCTAGGTCCTGGTACTCATATATTGATATTACCGATTGACTTCCGATATCTGGCAATCAGTCGGTCGCAGCCACGTGGCTAAAACGAATTGCCGGTAAAAAACGACTAGGCGCTTTAGCCAATAGATTGAAAATTCACTAGCACTCTTGATTTTTCGTCAGCTCTGCACCGTCAGACAGTGCTGCCATACGTACAAATTCTTCATCAAAGCTACAGATATTTTGTTTTTCTCTGTACGGTTCCGATAACTATTGTTTTGCTGTTAAGTAAGGATTTATTGCAGTTTAGTAGGTTTTACCCATTTTTTCTCTAAGGAGTAATAAAGCTTAAAGCATTGCGCTATGGTTCATTAGAAAATAAGAACTTCTTTGCTTCCTGGATCCTGGGTCAGTTTGTTTTCCAAACACAAGCAGTGTATCGTTTATCTGGAGCTAAGTTGTTACTCAATACGGTTGAGACGAAGTCAAATGCAATTTTGTTCAACAGATCTAAATTATTCTCATAAATCGCGGTACAAACGCCAACGTGGCAACACTGCATCGCCCGGTACAATCGTTTACCTATTTTAAATACAAAATAAATGGTTTCAAAAATCAACGAACTGTTATAGAGATGCACGGTACATAGCTTTCCTGGTGGAAAAATCGCTGTCAATTCACTGTCGGTGTCGCGCTGGATAAAAACGTGCGATGGTTGGTATTTAGGTTTCGGCAATTTGCTTCATACAGACCAGCTCGGCCAATCAATGTCGTTCGTGGAACCGAAATGTGTATTTTCGACTGTATGGAACTACTTCAGTGAGGATGCAGATTGCCTCCAGTATTTGCCAATGGCAAATTTCATTCGAATGCTGAATGGGAATTTTGTTTATGTCAATGTCAGCCAGAGATTTGCGGAGCATTAAGGCATTCGCTCATTTCGCTTGGTATGAGCCACGCATATCGTTCATTCCATAAACTTTTCTGTTTCCCATTTGGAGTAAATATCCGCTGGGATTTATTAACTTTGAGCGCATTTTAATTCCGAAAGCGTCAGTCCTATTATAAATTCGCTCGTAAACCATGACAGAGAGTTTTCTTCGCTGCATAAAGCAACGGAAGCCTCCCGCAGCAACTGATCCTGCATCCTGTGCCGTCGGTACACCAGAGATCGTTAATAAAAAAAATCTTAATTAAATTATCAAACTGTTCTAATTACGCCGTTTACCCTACTATGCAAGTTAAACATCAATTAAGTCAGATTGCATTTAACGCGTAGCTGATTTTTCTGAATTTGTTTGAAGCGTTACGAGTTTGCTCTGGGAAATATACCTACCTACCTACCTACCTATATAAAAAACTCCGCATTACGCTCGCTTCTGATGAGTCGTATACGATGGGTGGGGTTTGTGTGTGCGGGAAGATTTCTGGGGGATAACTTGAGGTAGAAAAAATCGACTAACTGCACGGAGAAAGGATACACCAGATAGCGGCCAGGCTAACGGCAATGAGGCTTTGGACTGGATACATGCAGTAAAATAGATTTTCATTAAACACGTGGCCAGCTGTCCTACGGACGATGTTGACGGCAAAGGTAAGGCCAATCAGTTGGTGTCAGTAGAAAACGAGCGAAAGCTGTGTGTTAGAAGTTTTAAACATATTTAGTTCAAGATAATTTGTTGTCAACCTGCAGCATATTGTAACTAGCCATTATGCCATATAAACGCGTGTTCTTAGTTGGTAGAAGGTGTAGAAAAATGAGTGGCTCG
>NW_026683414.1:0-56000 GCF_030247195.1 Topomyia yanbarensis | reverse complement strand
GCCACCGATGGTACCTATTATTTGAAGAGAGTCAGGTAAAACACATCAGCACGCAAAACCGCCAACCACCAGCGGCGTTTGTTTGGCCATACGAGGTACCCCCCCCCCCCCCCCTGCCTGTCCCAACGCTAGCAGAAAAATGTGTGTCAAGGGGAATGAGTGTGCCGAAGTAATAACAAAAGTGCGAGACAACAAACGAAAGCGGTTGCGTGCGAATGATTTTATTTTATTTTTTTGCAAACCTGCCAACTAACTATTGCTTATCCTATGAGGAGCCGGTTGCGTAGAAAAACACACACTGACAATGAGGCTGCCTCCGAACCGATCGACCAACCGACTGACTGACTGAATGACTGAGCAGACTGCCGGATGATGGGTGTTTGGGTGCTACCAAGTTGTTCCGGTTGGTGTATCCGTGGCGGGGAAGGCTCCGGAGACACAGCAGGTGAGGTGTTGGAGTGGCTAATAAAAGGGAAAATGCGGTGTGGCTCATTAGTGGCGGGGACCAGCATGTGTGGTAGAGTTGGTGATATCGGAAACATACAGTAGGAAAAAGCATAATGCGAACGAGTGCTGTTAGACGATTTAGTTTCATTGGGAATAAATTAGGCGATTCGGGGAAATGAAGTTGAATTGAGCGGTTTTATGGTGGCATGTTTTTTCTACGTTCGTTTAGCGCTTTGTATGTTTGCATTTCGGGGCGAACAATAACCCGAGTCACATCAATAATTGAGATTCAGCCGGAGGTGTTTCGGACTGGTGGGGAGATGTTACTGTTCCCATTGCATGTTTGTTGTCACTTGTTTCGTTGGGAGATTGAGTTTTGACATACTTTCTTTAAGACAAAATTTACTGCAAATATCGTTTCATAAATGAAATCCAGTCTAGTAGTAACAACAACAAAGAGTAACAGAACAAATTGCCGCCAATCACTGACCATGAAATCAGTCTAGCCACTTTTGCACAAAATCGAATCCAGTCCGTCCCACTTCCTTGTCCTAAATTTTTCTGCGTCAACTAATTGGCACACGTCGTCATTGATGTACACACAAGCTGTTACCACCGAAAGGCTGCTAGCTGCGGGCAAACACACACCGGTGACCTTCAGGCCGATAAGATATGCCCCCTTGCAGCCAGTCAGTCAGTGTATTGGCCTCCCCCACCTGGTAAATCGTTTGCTTCCCGATTCCCCTTCTCCATTGTGCCCAGGTGTATTGCAGCTACGGTTTTTTTAATAGGTCTTCTGTACCACGCGCCATGCCGTTATCATCGCACCTGTTTAGCCCTGAACTAATGGCGCCCGATCTGGAAATGTTACACCGGACAGGAGCGTGGTTTGATTAGTGTAGTAGAAAAACAAGGTTAAAATAATTGGCACCAAGAGCTAGATTAAGAAAGTCAAATTTAAAAGATTCAAGATAAAATATTTAGGGGCTAACCGAATATTACAATCTCTGAGTGTGCTAGAAAATGTACGTTTAAAAGGTTCGGAAATATTTCCAGTCAAGTGAAAGCTATTATTTATTTGTCTATTTAAATAGTCAGAGTCTCTTCTATAGATCCTACGAATTTAAAATATCGCAGGCTGATTTCAATGATAAATATGGTAGAGCAAATAGCGGACATATTTCCCCTTTGCCGACTTTCTTTCAAATTTCTATTTTTAAACTACACACAAAAAATAATGAAGTTTAAACGACATATACAATTGTATATAAATATACAAAGCTTGAATCAAAAATTTGATTGAAAATTAAGTTGAATTCGATGCACTTAATGGGAGCATCAAAAAGAATGTGATTTTAAACTTTTGTTCATGTGATGTTACACGCCACTTACTTTACAGCAATATTAGATTAAAACTACATTAAAGTGCATTGGTAGCCCGTTCAATGAAGCTCTAATTTTCAATCAACGTGTAAAATTATTATAAAATTCGTTGAAGAAAGCACGACAGGTTGTATTTGTGATGGAACTTAATTTTACATTTATATTCATTAGACCTCTCCACATTTTGAAAAAGTTTTGAAATATACATGGGTCAGCTCAAATTTTTGTTCTAGGTGTGAATTTAATAACTTTCGTCAAAAATGGCCTAATTTGGACATGATTTAGAGGTGTCTCCAATCAAAAATCGTGTTTTTGCTATATTTCCATAGGAAGGTCACTTACACTCTGATTTGATAGATCCTACATGCCCACATATCATCAAAGGTTGTTCTTTACACATATTTTAACATGTTGTAACAGGTGAACATAGCTCTAATCGGAATAGAAAATTTGTTAACTGGATTTTCATATAGAAAAGTATATCAAAACCAAGGAAAATTAGTAGTAGTAGTAGTGCCAAATTCTTTTGTTTTTACATTTTGGATATCTTAAAACTAGGAGGTTACAATGTTGAAATGATTTTTTTTATAAAAGAGAAAAATTTTACAGCTATCTTAAGACTAGAAATAAGATTCTTTAGAGAGGGCAAAAGATCTTTTTTATGAAAAATTTTAAAACAAGGAATTCAGTTTGATATACAAGAGGGGGAGTAGTTTTTTTTGCGGAATATTTTACAGTTATCTTAAAACTAACAATATAGTTTGGTACACAAAAGGGGGAACAAATATTTATGAGAAATTTCACAGATATCTTAAACTTAAAACTAGGGATACAATTTTATTTACAAAATGGAGGACAATAATTTTAACAAAGAGTAAAAATTACAGCTATCTTAAAACTAGGAATACGGAATACAAATTTGATTTTTTTATCGGAGACTTATGCTTGGTCAAGATATTCAGAGGGGGGCTTATTTCCAAAATCGGTGTAGCAGCAGTTTTATCAAGGACAGGGGAGAGACGGCGTAGGTGGTGACCGGGAGAGAAGAGCAAAACTTGCAACTTTCGGGTAAACGGGAGATCAGCGAAACAAATTAGCGCCTCAGTTTGTTTGTTTGTTTGTTTGTTTATTTGGGCTTTAACCCCAAGGGTCATTCGCCTTAGGCGCCTCAGTCTAGTAGGCCGGATGGTATTCTTCGGACTCTCGGGGAATCGTTCAAGAGTCATCGGACCTCGAGTCGCTCTCGCTTCAGTTTCCGTAGTGGTAAGGGCGACGGAGGTTACATAGTGGCACTCTGGAGCTGATCGAAAACCTGGCAGTAGGATTTGCTATGATGATTTCATTTACACTTTCTAAATAAATTTGCCAATTTGTTAAACAAAAATATTGACACTGATCTGGTCAGTATTTGGTTAGTTTTTCGAATACAAATAATTAGCTCCTGATTTTTTCCACAATCATCCTGAAGATTTGAATAGACGTCGTTTCGTTTAAATCGAAAAAAAGAGGGGATCAGAGCGCAATTCCGAAACACTCCTTTAGAAAAGATAGAAGAGGTGTCTTGAGTCGTTTCCAATCGGTTGGTATTTATTGCTCTCTTTTTTCACGATTCCTGAGCATACCTCTTATTCCATTCCACAACGAGAAACTTTCACATACAGAAGACATGCAGTCGAAACCACAATCTCATTGTATTGACTTATAGATTCAACCAGTCACAACATTTTAGTCACTGTTTGTGATTGCCTTTCGATGGCTGTTTGCTATTATGCCATTTTCAAAGCTACATAAACATTGATTGGAAACCATAGAAGGCGGCTAAAATGTTGCTGCTGGGTGCAACATTAAGTTAATTATGATTGACAAATATGTGGTTTTGCAGCAATTGATATCCGATTGAATGAAAGGACAAAATCATGACTGTTAGTTCTATTGTTACTGTGTACGTTGCTTAATATCAGTAATGTTAGTGATATATTTTATTAATTCGTGATTTTAATTTGTGGGAACTCACATCTCAGTAAAACCACTGTTTGCACTGATTCTTTTTATTGTCTATTGTACGATTGTTAAAAATATCACGTCATCCTTTTCTTGATTAACAGTGTCTTTTAGAACGGAACGCATGTTTCATATAAAAATGAAATGAAATATAAAAATGATCCACATCCGCAAATCGCGTGCCAGATTGGATTTTTTTTGGCAATTTTCGACTAGAACGTTGACACCGAACTCTTCCTGCCTTTAGCTTTGTCATTCATCCAGCACGTTGCCACGCATTTGTATTCTCTGAATTAGCGAATTTCTATTATTGTATCCCTTTTTTGTTATTCATTTACCAAAATCATATTTCAAATACATCCGTCAACGACATATCAGAGTATATCCGGTGTCTGGTAACATATTTCCAGGATCTTCAGTTTTTAATTACCAACCCAATTCGAAGTTTAATTATCTGTGACTGTTTGGTCGGCAATTTAATACCATTATACACTAATGGCTTTCCAGAAGCAGAATCCTGTCTACGAACACGACCAATAAGTAATTTGTAGGAAGCGGTCGGAGTTTTCTTTTCGGAACATCCAAAAATGAAAAAAACATCACACAAAGAAAAAGGAATCCATGTGAAAAAGTAATGATAGAAATACTATTTTTTTCTTCATTAAAGCAATATAAGTTGTAGTTAACTGAATTGTTCTGAAGTTAACTGAATCTTTAAACACCAATATCTGAACAAACCAATTTTGCGAAGGCACTTTTATTTTTTAGGCAATATTATTCTCAAAGCAACTCATCAGGCATATTTCTGTAAGTTACTATTTAGTTAAATTATTTATGGAATTTACGATTCGACTTAGTCTCATCAGAATCCGACGCTAACTTAGTGACAGGACTAAGCTAGCGCCGGATTGACGCTAGCTTCAAAAACGAAGACACAAAATGTGTTCTGCAGCAAACCTTTAGTCAAGCGTGATGTTCCGCAACACAAGCAATGAGTTCCTTTAAGCTGATGAGAACTGGAGAGATCGAAACTTGGTTCGGCATAGCAAGCCAATGAAAGACGTGCTATATTCTTCACTAAGGAAAAAAATTTAGATGAAACCCAATTATTCTCCGTTAAGGGGTTCTAAACAAAGTTGAGGCTTAAAAAAATTTAAAAAAATCGTGATACCTAAAAACTATTCAACCGATTTTCATAATTGTTTAAAAATTGTTCGCATTTGCATTCACGTTTTGCATTCAAAAATTTTCGATTCTTCACAATGAATTTTTGATCAAAATTTTGAAGCCTGAGACATCGATTTTTTTTTATCAACGTGCATTTTTATTGGAAACCGAACCGTATAGTATAACACATTTTTCTTCTATATTTTTTTTTAACTTTTTGATTTTAGATGAGCGGTTTGTCTTTTTTTTTCCATACGTTTATTTGACACGGCGTTTGCAAAAGCTTTTTACGCCAGTTTCTTTTTTTACATAGCACGTTACAAAAATCCTTAAGACTAATTTTAACTATACTAGTACTTTGTCTAAAACTAACACTGAAATCACTTTATTGTTTGCTTTTTTCCTTACATTATTGTATTTCATACTGATCTAGTATTTTCGGGTGTATTTATTTACTTTTTTTTCTGTTATTGTCTAAATTTAAAAACTAAATATTCTAGAACACTTTAATTGGTGAATGATTAGCCTTGGATGAGAGTATGAGGAGACGAATTTAATTAAATTTTGACAGACGCTGTTTTTAGAAAATGATAGATAAGTTCCATGTATAGAGGATCGCGACACGCCAGGATGTCTCTAACAGGAACATGGATTGGTCTTCCTCGGACTTGTAAAGAATCTACTAATTGTGATCTGGCTTCACGATATTCAGTGCAGGACCAAACAACATGCTCAATGTCATGGTAACCCTCTCCACAAGCACAATGATTACCCTCAGCGAGCCCAATACGACGGAGATGCGCATCTAAAGTATAATGATTGGACATGAGCCTTGACATCACACGGATGTAGTCCCGACTTACATCCAATCCTTTGAACCATGCCTTCGTTGATACCTTAGGGATAATTGAGTGTAGCCATCGTCCCATATCTCCATTGTCCCAAGATGTTTGCCAACTAGCAAGTGTCCTCTGTCGAGAAGCGCTATAAAATTCATTGTAAGCGATGGGTCTTTCATATATTTCACCATCTAGTGCACCAATCTTGGCTAAATTATCAGCTTTCTCATTGCCCGCAATAGAGCAATGGGCGGGGAGCCACACTAGGGTAAATTTATAACATTTTCTTGTCAGGTTACTCAGAGATTCTCGTATCTTCCCCAAAAAGAATGGATCGTGATTATCAATCCTCTTTGAGCGTAGAGCTGCAATTGTGCTGAGACTATCAGTGAGGATAAAGTAATGGTTCGGGGGTAAAGTATTAATTATTTGAAAACTATAGTGAACTGCTGCTAGTTCCGCTATATAAACAGAGGCGGGTTCTGCAAGTTTGAGAGAAATTGAAAAATTATTGTTGAAAATACCGAAACCAGTGGCCTCACTGATTCGTGACCCATCAGTGTAAAACATTTTAAGGCAGTCTATGTGTTGATATTTACTTGTGAATATTTTAGGGATCTCCCGCGAGCGTAGATGATCCGGAATTCCACGAATCTCTGCTTGCATGGACGTGTCGAAGAATAAAGTGGATTCAGGAGTATCTAGTATATTGACGTATGTGGGAACATACCTAGCAGGCGTTATTTCTTGTGACATGTGATTGAAATACACTGTCATGAATCTGGTTTGGGGTTGAAGCTCGACAAGTCTTTCAAAATTTTCAATTACCAGTGGGTTCATAACCTCACATCGGATAAGTAAGCGAGAAGAGAGATCCCAGAATCGGTCTTTTAAAGGAAGAACTCCCGCTAGTACTTCAAGACTCATCGTATGGGTCGACTGCATGCAACCTAAGGCAATTCGTAAACATCGATACTGTATCCGTTCCAGTTTAATAATGTGAGTGTTCGCAGCTGAACGGAAACAGATGCACCCATATTCCATTACTGAAAGTATTGTTGATTGATACAATCTTATCATGTCACTTGGATGAGAACCCCACCATGATCCAGTTATTGTTCGCAGAAAATTTATCCTTTGTTGGCATTTCGTTATTAGATACCTAATGTGGCCTCCCCATGTGCCTTTAGAATCGAACCAAATTCCAAGGTATTTAAAAGTCAGGACTTGGGCTATCGTTCTACCAACCAACTGAAGCTGAAGCTGAGCTGGATCACGCTTCCTTGAAAAAACAACCAACTCTGTTTTCTCCGTAGAGAAATCGATGCCTAACTTCAAAGCCCAACTTGATAAATTATCCAAACTATCTTGCAGTGGTTGTTGTAAATTTAAGGCTTTTGGTCCTGTAACAGAAAGAGCGGTTTGTCTTAGAAAGTGTCTACTGCAAACCTATACGAAAAAAATGCGCTCCATAGAGTCGCGCAAGTTCGTGGTTCATCCTTCTCCTCCACACGCCATCCTCCTGCACACCACCGAAGATCGTTCTCAGCACCCTTCTTTCGAAGACTTCGAGTGCTTGCAGATCCTCCTCGAGCATTGTCCACGTTTCGTGCCCGTAGAGAACCACCGGTTTAATCAGTGTGTTGTACATGGCGCATTTCTTGGATAGTACAACCAACAAATTGTCTTTCACTTTTTCAAGCAAAATTGGCCTAAAATCGTTTAAAAAATCACAAACTTGGCTCACTTTCTCCGCTGAACTTTGTATCTAACCCCTTTACGAGAAAATTGGGTAAACCCACTTTTGCGCGTTAAGGGCACGAAACCTATAACTAAATTATTTTTAATTACACATTTATTTATAAAATAAGGGGAGGGGAGAAATTAGCTCTATTTCAAAAGACAGCTTAGAACAATTATTAGCTTGTGCGACTAATCCTGGTTGCTAACGTCGTTATTGATTGGGAGTAGCTGAAAATGCCAGGGAGTAACGAATCATCATGGGCCGAACGAAGATCGCAGACAGTTAAGGGAATGTAAGTTAGTCCGACACTTGTTTTCTCTATACTACTGCGAACTGCAAAAGTATCACGGGAGGAGATTTTAGAAGTCTCTGGGCACCAGGATACCAGAAGATTTATTAGGTGCCTAAAATATGTTTTAAAAATATTGTAACGACGAATATCAAGAAAATGTCTAGAATCATACCTAATTCAAATATTACTTTCACAGAAGACAAACTAGAAAAAGACGACAAAAATTTCGAAAAAAAATATTAAGGGGAGTAAAAAAAAATATACTACTTAAAAACTTTCGATTGTTTTCGCGAGGAGAATTTGAAATAATTTTGAGCGGCCCAAAATAAGCAATAAATTACGAAAACCTGGCTTTGTATGATAGACATACTATTTCAAACGTTCGTGAAAGCGAATCAAGTACGCTTATTATGAATAAATAAGAATGATGAGAATTAACTTGTCAATTAGTACGAAGAATTATAAAGTCTCAGAAAATGAAGAACATTACGAAGAGAGTCCTATTTTTGTCACTTCTAACGACATATGGGGAGCAACCCAATGGATCAATTCTTGGCTTCTGTCACTGGATGCCTCACGACATCTAGGCTGGTGCAAGATAATCATGATATCAATCTCCTAGTGGACACCAGCCACCGAGAAGACAAATCAGAGGCCCTATTCTCACAGTCACGTCACCTAGTGACTAGAACAAAATTTACTCTAGTCACTAGGTGACGTGACTGTGAGAATAGGGCCCCAGAGTAATTTTGGGACAAATTTACTATGTAAAGATGCTCAATTGAACAATGTCTTCTCGCCCAAAAAGTTACGTTCGATTCCCGTTGATTGATTAGCACGGAATCCGTGACTATCAAGATAAAATAAAATTGATATTCGAAAGTAATATAAAGGAATTATAAGTGTAGAAACGAGACCCAACCAGTTCACTTCAGCAAACGAATCGTGTCACCTCTCGCACGCGCTGCTGCACTATCACAGTGGCAAACAATCCAACCGAAAGCAATTAGGATGTCGTTTTGTTTCAATGATTTTGTTTTGTTTTATTCAATGGCTCATCCATCATCGCGTGATACCTACGCACAAAGATCCGCAAGGAGCAGCAGCTGCGACGCGCAGGGACACTAACTACTAATTGCTAGGCAGCGCGTTAGTAGCAGGCAGGCAGGCAGGCATGGACACAAATCTAGTTACGGAAAATAATAGAAAATGAATTGCATTACGTCGTCGCCTTCGTCGGTTTGCTTCTTGTTTAGCCTAGATTTTGTCAGCCTTCGCGGCCCTTCGAGGGTATCATCTGTTTCCAAGCGGTGCGGCGCACAACGGACAGATCAGGGCCAGTGTGTTCGTCGTTGACTAACTAATAATTTGCTGACAGATTGTATTTGCAGCCGGTAATTGCGAAGGGGAAAGATGGTCAGCTTGCATTTGTGGTTGAGAAAAGCGCACTGCTATGAGGATGAAGCTTCGAGATTTAGTTCCTACAGGATCGGGGGTATAATAATATAAATATGGGAGCTGATGATAGTTTTGCCAAGTGATCAGAATAATTTGATACACTTGAGACATACCAGTTGCACTTTCGACTTTGAAAGTAATTAAAATTTAAATTCTAAATTCACCCAATTAACAGAGAACAGATCCTTTATCTCGCGTTAGGAAAGTTGCCCTTGAGACGCTGAACCTCGGAATAAAGACTCGACATATCGGCCTTTTACTGTATCGATTTGTTGGCTATTTTCGGCAAATTTAATATTAAGAGAAACGAAAGCAATGAAATTTAAAGACGTATAGGTATTCTAGAGCGAATCAGTTATAAAATTAGAACCGAAAACCAACTGTTTTGAATGAAATCTCGAATGAGGTTTTTTGACAGTGATGATGTCGACTTCCTCTAACCTACGCTTGATTCGAGAAATCAATTACTCCCAGCCCTTGTCGTATACCATGCGTTGAACAACTTTGCAAAAATGTTACATTTTTGTGGCACATTTGAAGGAATGTATTTTTTGACACGATTCGTATTTTTGCCTATTCAACCACTCCTTCGTTTATTGCACATATAGACAGCTTGAAAAATCTGGCCATAACATGATTTCTTCACGAGCTTGATAATTTTTGGAAGAATTTCTTAAATTCGGAAAGCATTTACTGATACAAACATCTGTCTCGACCGCTTCAGCTATGATTGTACGGATCAGAGGCACTAAAATACCATTCTCAGGAATTACCCACACCAATATTGTCGGCTCGAATTTCGATTTGCTGGCACAGTCAACAGCGTCTGGTGTTACTTCTATGTTATCAGTGTGATAGCCATCGTTTCCACGTAATTTATGGTGTGAAAATATAAAGTACGATTCCAACATGATGCATTTTCCATTTGCAAAGTGTTTACAGTGCAGTGTACGGCAGCAAATTGGTGTTTTTTGAGTTGTTTCGCTATATTATTTGGTGCTTGCTTGCGTTTATGTTTAATTGCGCAGTTTTTCTTCAAAATACAGTGGACAGTTGAGCCTTCTTTGTTCTGGCACTTGGTTTTGGTGGGGACCGATATTTTTTTTATTTTCCGGCTTTAGTCATCACTACAATTCTTCAAAGCATTGAAAATAGTTGGAAGCAAGTCTTTGAGCACTTGAAGAATGTTGGCGATCGGTATATATAAATTCAGCTTGGACGACATTTTTTCTGTAAACAACTGCGCAATTTGAGGTTAACAATGGAGTAGGAGTACAGCTAAGCGTGACATGTTTTTGCTTGTTTCAGCTGTAGAATAAAGGCCCGAGTTTTCACTAAAAACTTTTCGAACAGATATTACAAACTCTGTGAAATAAGACCAACGCAACCGGAGCTAAATCAGCAGAAATGCATTATTATCGTTGCCAAACGATACGAGTGTTAAGCATTAGTCTCCTCGTACGCGCATCTTCCTCGACGGAACCCATCAATCGAGTGCGTAGTCAATATGCTCCAAAATTTGTCCTATAAAGTTGTCTACTGAACAACATTTTAGTTTAGTGTTCGTGCTACATGCCCAGCCAGTATTGCAGTATTTTATCTGATTTATTTTAAATTTGTACCTTTGGTGCAGTTCGTCACTCTCCGTCACCCTACATTCTCTATTGTGTTTTCGAATATTGAGTATTGTTCTGTAGAACATGCCGAGCACTCGAAAATTCATCTCCTTCGAAACCCATTTTTCATATACTAGCGATTTTCTATAGAGCAGCATGAAGTATGACTGATTTGTGCAGAATAATTTTTATGCGAGACGCTAGATTACGAGGTTTTTCACTGACAGCTTCAATCGCGAAATGTCAAATTTGCGTCCTCGTACAACTAACAGCATTGTCACATGTACTCTAGTAACATGTCAATATATTCGTCGATAATCTTAAATCGACTTCCGTGTGCTTGGGACAGACACAATTGCTAATCGCCTTTAACTCGGTACAGTAGGACTTGCAACTGAAAATTGCAACTTCAAAACACTCGCTGAAGATTTCGATATAATAATGATGTGTTATTTATTATCTTAGAATTTTTATTTGGTATCCGCTAATTTTCTGCAAAGCTCCCCTCAAATCATAGTGAAATAATCTTTCCTAATCTCTGAAAATTTCTCTTTTTTATCTCTTATAGGCAGCTAGCCCGAGCAAATTCTCATGAGTTCAAACACCATACAACCTAAAACTACCATGAACATGGTCCGCGCCAAATTTTACAACCATCAAACCACCATGGAATGGTCTTAAAAACTCATAAGTACACCAGAATATGGTTTTTAAATTCCGGACCATGGTGATGGTGTTTTCATGGATTGAACCCATTTCAAACACCTTCAAAACACCCTGCAATGGGGATGTATTTGGACCATGATCGGGAGGGGGCTAGTGGGTTTCATACATCCTTAATCTGACGGACGAAGCTATGGTGCCTTGAACACAGACAACGCAGATCCAAGGCAGTCAATGAAATGATAAATTTTGCGTTTGAGATATACTTCCCCCGGCTGCCAGACGAATACCTGTAATTGTTGCGTGTGGCTTTTTTACGTATTAGTCTAATTGTGAGTCCTAGTGAGTGATGGTGCGTGCGTGGAAGATGTGACTTTTAGCTTTCGAGTCCAGGCGTTAATGTTCACTAATTGCGTAATAGTGTGTGGATGGTTTTTCGAGAGTTGTTCTACGGGAGCTGTAAACCTCAGGATCACTCGCTACAATTGCAGAGGAGAAGGAAAATATCACCCGCGAAAACACTACTTAAGGTCAATTGCAGCTGACCGTGATTCTGAATGTGATATTCGTACAGTTAGGAAACGTGCGGGCATAGGGGCTTCACGATCGCATGTAATATCACGAGGGGCCCGAGCGTTTGTGCGTTAACGTGCTCGATTGCGTGGGCATTTATACGTCGCGTCTGCTAGTGTGTATGTAATTTCGCGTGGATAAATTCGTTTTTATGCCAGTGTGGCTATTCGCATATTCGCACGTGTTCTTGAATGACCGCGCGGAATGTTGTCTAGTGAATATGAACCTTATTTTTTGATTGGTCCAACTGTAGGTATGAGTTTAGGCTGCTAGGACTGAGGGTAGACTTTTGGACGTAACTGATTCATAATCGCGCGAGCGGTGAGATCGCGTTTGTAAATTTATAGGTGCTACAAAGTTCACCCAATTACCGGGGTGTTTAATGTTAACGAGATCGCGGGCGAAAGTATGTGTAAATGATTGCATTTGCATGTTCGCGTTTGCTACCAGGTTTGTGTTATCGCGAAGGCCATGAACGTTTGGAATGGGAGATTGTGAATGTATATGAGAGAATATGCAATTTATTGTGCTAGTGGGTGTTAGTATGAATCTGAGGATATAGTAATAAAACGAATCAAAACATGCCGGAAATGAAAAAAAAACACGCAGAGATTAATTAGAAGTGTATAAATAGACCGATATTATTTTTGGTATACATGAGATGTGGAAAAGCAAACAATAAAAACAAACTAATAAAGTAGAAGAAAATAACACAAGTAAACTGCCCATTTTCACCTGAGATTTTTTTTAATTTCACAAATCTTTTATTGTAAACTGTGAAGTCCCGTTTCATTTTTTTAATTTCTTCACAACGATTTAGTTGGAACCCTAAATCCCTACCATCATTTGAATATCTTTCCTATAGAACCACCCTAGTTCTCCATACAAACTATGGGTTTAAACGGTGAAGCTCCGTTCCAATTTTTTAAAAAATTCCTTCGCCAGGGGTTTCCTGGGACCTCAAACTTTCGCCATTTTTTTCGTTCTGCTCCCCGATTTTGTGTTGAACAGTGTACTGCGTTTGCCTATACGGAACGTGCCAATCGTGCCAATATATTCCAATTCGTGATAGCCAAAATATAATTTCCCTAAATTATCAGACTTTTGGGATATAACATCACAAAGTACTAGAAGTACTGCACTTGCTCTCCTTAAGGGATCATCCATAAATGACGTAGCATTATTTGAGTGATTTTTAATACCCCCTCCCCCATCGCAGCATTTCGTCACAAAACTCTAAATACCCCCTCGTAATTACGTAGCTTGACAGTAACTCTACCCCCCCCCCCCCCCCCTTTGTCACCGGAAAAAATAAAATAAAATAAAAAACGATGTAAGTTTAATGAAACGGGTAAGCTTGTCGTGACATCAGGTCACCCCTTATTTCTCTTTAAAAATATGACTGTCGCTGATAGTTGTGTTCGGTTAAGGTATCTGTATGGTTCAGGCAATGGGAACATTTAGAATCAAGAGCAATTTTTCAAAAGGAGGCAGATGCACTTTCAACCAAATTTTGTTCGATTACCGTTTTTTGTACAGCAAAACTATTCGAGAATAAGTTAAACAGAATAATTGGTACTGCGCGAAAAAAATATACACTGAAAAAAATGTTGACATTTTTTACAAAACAAGAAAGATTGTGCCAAAAATTAAATTAAAAAAAACCATTTTTTTCGTTTTTTTGCCAATAAAATCCAAAAAAGATAGAAAATGTTTTGAATATCATTGCATCATGGCAAACTTATCAATGGAAAAGTTTATCTAAAATTAACTCTATTCATTTTTTTAGATTTAAACTGACAGACAAAATTGTAATTTTATTACAGAATATGACCTAAATATGATTTGAAATCAAAATGCATTTAAAGAAAATCTTTCAAAATGTGATAGTTTTCGAGATAGTTGTAATTTTGCTTCAACAGAAACAATTAGTTCGTGAAATTATGATCTTGTTATAAGTTGTTCGCGTTTCTCCACCCCGAACGATCAACAATCAAATATTTGTCGTTTTAAACATAAAAACGATTTTTTTTTTAGTGTATTTGGGTAATGGTGAAATTATCAATAAGAAAGATTTCCTAACAACAAACTTTTGATATGTTTTTAAAATTCATACTATTTTTTTTTTATTCATTTCGTTTATTTGATAGGCACAAATGCGTTAGCTTGGCGGTGCCGAATTCTTTTGTTTTTACATTTTGAATATCATAAAACTAGGAGGTTACAATGTTGAAATATTTTTTTTATAAAAGAGAAAAAATTTACAGCTATCTTAAGACTAGAAAAAAAAAATTCTATATATAAGAGAAGGGGCAAAAGATTTTTTTTTTTATGAAAAATTTTAAAACAAGGAATTCAATAGTAATAGTTTTTTAGGAAATATTTACAGTTATCTTAAAACTAACAATATAGTTTGGTACACAAAAGGGGGATCAAATATTTATGAAAAATTTCACAGATGTTTTAAAACTAGGGGTACAATTCTATTTACAAGATGGGGGACAATAGTTTTAACAAAGAGTAGAAATTACAACTATCTTAAAACTAGGAATACGGAAAACAAATTTGATTTTTTATCGGATACTTATGCTTGGTCATTTCCAAAATCGGTGTAGAAGTAGTTGTATCAAGGACAGGGGAGAGAAGGCGTAGATGGTGACCGGTAGAGAAGAGCAAAACTTGCAACTTTCGGGCAAACGGGAGATCAACGAAACAAATTTGCGCCTCAGTCTAGTAGGTCGGATTGGCGGATGGTATTCTTCGGACCCGCGGGGAATCCTTCAAAGGGAATCCTTCGGACCTCGAGTCGCTCTCGCTTCAGATTCCGTAGTGATAAGGGCGACGGCGGTTACATAGTGGCAGTCTGAAGCTTATCGGTTCCACACGGCAAGAGGAAACTTCTAAAAACGAGAAATAAAAAGAGAGGGGCTAATAAAATTCATACTATTTGCAGTCAAAAATACTATTTTCTTATTCAATGTAGGTCTAAATGCCATTTCAAATCAAAATGCTCATGACCATTATTTTTGAAAATATGCTAGTTTTCGAGATAGTTTTAATGTTGTTCCAACGAAAACAATTGTTTCTTTTATTACGACCTACCTTTCCGAATGGTTTTCAAGGCGATATTGAGAACCATTTAAACTCAATAAAGATAAAATTTAAAAATGAATAGTTTCTTTTGTATTTTTATTTTTGATATCCAACTTTTTTCTAATTTTTTCGTGCAGAAGTAACTCTTTATCAGATAAATTTGCTGTATAAAATAAGGTTAACGAACATTTGTATTTTGGAAAAAGCTGCATGCAAAAACTTCTACGGTCTTTTAAAAAGTTACTCTTTAATCAAAATATTCTCATTGACTGTGGAAAATGTTTAGTCAGTGAAACGGGTAATGTTTCATCGAAATCGAAGCTCGGTCGGTCACGATTTTAAAAAAATTTGAACCGATCTTCGTGAAATTTATTAGAACGATATCAAGATCATGGAATAATAAATAATTTTAGCATGTAGTGAATATTTGCATTCGCACTAGCGGTCTCTCTGGTGGGATAATTCCGAATTTGTGTTTCTACCATCCACAACCTTTCAACTTACTGGACAAATTTTCTTGAGACATCGCTTTTCAAAGATATAGCATCCCTACCGGTTCAGTTCTCAACTTGTTCGAAACCGTAGGCTAGAACAACAGTTTATTAATTCTTTCATGCCCAACTTTTTTTTTTAGTCCATGTAAAGTTTCAAAACTATCTTTCCTTGAAAACGGTGGGGCCAAGAAAGACAGTGCTCTAAGCTGTACAATTTATACCTTCCAATGCTCCTTACAATTCTCCTAGAATATTTACAACAGTCCAATTGCGTGGAAAACGTAGCCTAAGACAGTCTGAATTGATAAAATTTATCAGTTTTCAATAATATTGCAACACAACGAAGATATATGAAAAATTCATTTTCCGTTTTCAACGCAAACTGTTCCTGGCAGCACTGCTCCATCGGAATCCAATCAGACTCATTGCCTAACTTCAGTTCAAGAGTTGATCCTTGTAACTGTTAATACTCAAATGAAAGGCTATAGTCACATTTATTAGCCTTACGTGTTTTTGTGCGCAAATCTTGCCTCAATCAAAAATTATAGCTGTTTAAAAACGTAAAAGGGGTTAACAAAAATGGTGACACATACAAAATAATCGACCACAGCTCCATTCAGTTGAAAGCCTATAAACTATCGGGTTCCTTGTATGGTTTTGCTTGTTAAGTTTTTTAGAGCTCGATTCAAAAAAGTCTTTTTTTACCGATTTGTTTTGATGGCTTGATGTAGTTGCTGGACATGTTAAATTTGATTCCAATTTAGAGTAGCTGTACCTGATGGTACTAGGAATCAACTGAGCAGTGGGCCGACTCAATTTTCCCAAATCCGTTTGTTTTTTGGCAATCTCCTATACTCAAACACACAGCAGAGAAAAAAATACCCTAATTACATCACCGCCCGACATGTGCACCCTCTGTCCAACAGCAATTCGTTTCCGACTTTCCCAATTACTAGCCGAACAATCAGATTACCGCGGCTTGACAACCCTTCACGAGCTTTACGGACGCAATCGGTGCATTACTGATGGCAAATGATACCACCTAATTACATTTGGATTTCGATTCAAAATGAGTCAGTCAGAGTGAGGCAGCAATAATACGTGTAACAGAAACACAAACAACTGCCCGATTGGATGCCACCCTTGCTGATGACTGACTGGTGGGGGTTGGTGATGGTGGGGATGTTTTCACAGAGCGGTTCCATGCTGTACGTACCTGCAGGAGAAAACGAGAAACAAAAACAATACCATTAGTTTTATGACAAATTGCAACATTTCATTTTCTCAAGTGCACTCTCTCAACAGTTGGTTGAAGATTGAAGAACAAAGCAGATGCAAAAAATAGTAGAGAAAAAATAACTGAAAAGAGCCACGACGTGATGCAAGTAGGCAGCGAAACGGGCGTCGTAAATCAACGAGCGAGAGATTTTTTTCTTCTTTCGAATATGGGTCATTCGAAACAACGGAAAAAGCGCGTATTTCGGAAAATCATGACCGATTTAGAACATATAATATCCCATAAGATTACGACGAAATATCAGTCTTTGTTGGCAATATCCCCCTTAGCAACCGAGACTGTTCCGGCAGCCCCGCAGCTTTACTGGAGCGACCTACCATCGCCGAAGTCAATTTCGATCTCCTAAGTGGCTGTCCTTTCAGGGTCTCCTGCTTGGGGAAAACATCCGGTGGGAGAAAAGCCAATGTGAGAAATAACTCCCCTGCAGAGTGCACACTTTCCTACTTTCCTTCGAGGGGGGCGGCACTACGGTGACCACCTGGGGCGCCAAACAGGAGATGTACATCAGCATTCGTCCCAAAAGGGCGCACGTGCACTCTCGACAGGCCTTCAACGTGCGTACGTGCGAGTGTATGTTCATGACACCCTTAGTGGGCCCCAGCTTCAGCTTCCTTGTGTGTGCCAGTTACCGATTGACTGATTGCATTACGAATCCTCTCGGTTTCTCCCCCACCACCCCTATTTCGAACAAGGGTTACCTCGCCGGATAGGGTGGTAGTTTTGGGTTCCACTTCTCAGACCGAATCGCTTGAGTCTTGTTCAGTATTTCTTTTTCTTCGATTTGCTGCCTTCGTGATCCAACAACACGGTCTCTATTCATGCGTGCTGGGCTGGGGGTAGTGTTTTTCAATCCCCTTTCCAACCGCTCTCCACCGCTCCATAACTAACGATCTAACTAACTAACCAACCAAGCAACCAACCCACAGAGCACAGCTACAAGTCTAATCGATCACACACACGGCACTCAATACCATTTTAGGAATTAAACATACTATTAGACACATTAAGCAACGAAAATCGCACAGAACAATGTGGTTGTTAAATTCAAGGCCGATGTTAACACGACGCACGCTGCTGGTGGTGGTGGTGATTGAGGCTCAGTAATGCGGGCTAAGTCGGAATCGGTTGCCCGGCAAAGGTGCAACAGCGAAGGAGCCTGACTGTGCGAGCCAGCAGAGAACTCACGTTGTAGGCACGCAACGCTGTTCAGGCGGAGAGCTGTGTTGTTGCTTCTGCTTCACCGCTAGGTAATTATTCCGACCAATCATCTGAGAAGTGCGATCCGATGATAAAGTTGTACTTGAGTTTGTTAGCCAATTGGTTTGATTTTGAGAAAAGGTGGACTTAATTGTTGCTTTGAAATGGTGGCCTTTCACGGTGCCGTTAGGTTAGACTAGGGAGGTTTCTGATATTAGGGGGGGCACACTGGATAGGAAAAAGATTTTTGGATTCTAAAAATGTGTAATCTGCCTCTAATCGCAATTCAGTCCCATGTAAATAGGAAATCCCATAGGACATGTAACTGACCTCCGATTATGGGTAGTAATGTACATCAAACTTCTTGTCTTTTCCTACAGTAAATTCTCAAAGTATTTGGTAGGATTAAATTTTCAAGCAAATTTGGCTAAAGAACGCTAATGTACTTTGTTGAAGACATGGATGCTCGATGTATTTAGGGTATAGAGATTCCGTATAAAAGTGGACTACGCAATTTCAGCTAGTCAATAACGGAGTAACAGCCAGGGATGGTCGCGCAAGCTCAAGCTCAAGCTCGATAAGCAGCATGGATAGATCCTACATGTCTTCAACAAAGTTGTTTGTAATTTCGTATCACAGTGTCGTGCCTTTTAATTTGGAGTAGCCGTTTTGAGATGTTATATCCATAATATAATTCGCCCCCTGAAGATGAAGGAATGTAAAACGTTGACCATTTGCCGCAACTTTTAGCAGTAATCTTGAGCAAATTCCCATGGGCTCATATACCATACAACCCCGCAAAAAGATCCTGAATTTGGTCCGTTTCAAATTGATAATTATAAGAATAAAGCAAACCCAAAAAGTGAAATGTGTCAATTAAATAAAATCAAATAAATTGAGTAAAATGACTGAAACAATTAAAAAATAAAAAAATCATGAATATAGTAAAACTATTACAATCAATAAAGTTTACACAATGAATTAAATTGACGAAATAAATAAAATTAAAGGAATTTTGAGGAATATAGTAAAATTTAGAAATTAGAAAATTAACAAAATTATTTAGGTGAATTAAAATATCTAAATCAGTAAAATGATAGGAATTAATAAAATAATAAATTTGAAAGAATCAAAGAAGACGCCGCTCAACTGGGCAGTATTCCCGATCACATTGTTAACCGTTATGTGTCCGACGCGGTACCCGGGCACCTTTTCAGGTTTCAATTAATGAAATTCCAATGTTTTATCTATAGCTGGAAATTGATACCTTGTGACATCTTAATACTTCACTAAGTGTAACTTTTGGCTTAATAATATTGTTCATATAGCAAGAGGGGGAGTAAAGGAGGGGATCCCGTATACTTTTGCCTTTCTCATATAGAAAGGATATGCAGTCTCTCTCTGTGTGTCATATTTCATTCGACTCAGTTCGTCGAGATCGGAAAATGTCTGTATGTGTGTGTGTATGTATTTTCTAAATTCACTCACTTTTCTCAGAGTTGGCTGAACCAAATCGCTCAAACTTATTTTCAAAAGAACGGTATAACGCTCCCAAAGCTGCTATTGAATTTTTAGTTGATCCGACTTCCGGTTCCGGAGTTATTGGTTTAAGAGTTCGACCACACAGAAATTTTTGCCTTTCTCATATAGAAAGGTTGCGCAATCACTTTAAAAATCGTCAACATAATCCCGAAGGGCCAATTTTTTTTTTAGATTGGCTTAAGGTTTCTGGGTTTTAACAGGAGAGGGTTGCACCTCCCTCCCCCTCACTGGTCACCACCGATTTAAAATCGCATTAAATCACCCCTCAGACCACCACCCCATCCATCACTCATACCCCTCCCCCTCTCAACCCTATCATCTTTATGCCACCGCTATAACACAAGGCATCCCGAATTAAGCTGGGGAGTGGTTCGTTCGTAGTTAGCAGGAAGACAACATTGAACTAATGCTGATTAGGTTAATAAAGTATGATATTTTTTTGTTTCAAGTGCTTCACAGTCGACACATAGCTCATCAAGTTCGTGGCTGGCGAACCATTGTGTGTAGTTGTAAAGTGTACTAACAATGTATTAGATATTTCCATAACTGAAACGAACGTAACCAGCCATATACTCATAGTATAGAGAAATGAGAAAGGCACAATTGCACCACTAGGTGGATTAAAACAGGTTTTTTTTTACTTAACAGGCCGACGAGGGTACCCGGGTACCCAAAAAACTGAAATGCCAATCACTAAGGCAGTTTCCAACCAATTTTGATGCTTTTGGGTGTTTTGTATTCAGAAACTCATCCACTTTTAAACTTGGTAAAAATCAATCGGGTTACCTCATTCGGTTCCCGTGAATCCGGATTTCCGGAAACATGTCCCCGAGCTGGGATACTATTTGTGAATTTCAGTGGAATACTGGCAATATGGGTATCAAAATTTTTAGAAGTGCTTAAGTAGACTTTCGTGGTTTTGAAACCATTTGGTGATTTGACCTCGAAACGGACATTCCGGAGCAGGTTCCCGTGGAGCCGCGAGTGACTATTCCGAGGTCAAATTGACATATGGTCCCGTAACAATAAATAACAGATTTCCGAGACAATTTGAAGAGTTTTGACACTCATATTACTAGGGCATTATTAAAATTAACAAATCATACTATAGTACTGGAACATTGCTCCGGAAAATCCGGATTACCAAGAACCAGATCCATTCATCCGGTTAAATTTCACAGAATCAAAATGAGGACGAGTCCAAAACATCTTAAAGTGTCCAAATCGGTTAAAGAAAGCCATAGTTATGAGCATTCCAATTTGTGGGTACGCAGGTACCCAAATCGGCCTGTTAAAGATGTTTTTTGTTGGACACATAATGGTTAATTAATTTCATTAACTATTTTATTCATCGATTATAGATAACCTAAAGACTATTCGCTTCTTTTATCTGTATAGAAAAATCTCGTTTGAAAATAAGTAACCCTATGTGTGAATTCTGGAATAGAACCCAGTAGAGCCGCGTATAATGCATTTTTTTGGATTTCATCAACTTTATTATTTTATTAATTCCCATAATTTTATGACTTACATTATTTTTATTTATTTAATTTAATTGTAATTTCTGTTACAGCGAAGACCCGATTTGTCTGCTTCCGATTTTTTTAACCCTCATATGAACATTTCTTTAATGAACTCTAGCAGCCGAACCAAGTCAACTTCTCCTAAAAGATTGAAAATATCCGAAAATTAAACAACCTATTTTTTAAATTTTGTGTTGGTAGACCCCCTTAAAGTGAATTTCTGCTAAAAAATCCTAAAGCCATCTTAAAACTATGCCTGGCTATTGAAAAAAAAAACAAATCGAATAAAATTTTAAAAAAATTTAAAATGTGATTGCAGTCATGAATTGTGATAACTTCATAATTTTACTAATTTCAGTATTTTCCTTATTTTATTTACTTTTTTTCATTTCATTCAGTTATTTTACTAATTGGATTTATTTTTTATTCATTCGACTCATTTTCTTTTTAGAAACTGTTTTATTCTTTTCAGTAGTATTATTCATATTCATCATTTTATTGATTTAAAATAAGCAGTATTTTATACATTTTATTTATCTAATTGATTTTATTGTTCCATCATCCTTTTTATAATTTTGCTGATTCTATCAATTTTAACAACTTTTATAATATTTATCATATTTATCAGTTTCGAAATCATTTTCATTAGTTTTATTTAAAATGTTATTTTATTATTCCTCAAAAAATAAATTTGGTGCATCCATATTACCAATTTTATTTTTATAATGTATTTTTGGTTTTTTGGTTTTTTATTAATCTTAGTTATGTTATTTATTACATTAATGTTATACTATTAAAAGCGGTTAATTTATTTTATAAATTTTATTATCTTTTTAATTTTATTATTATATTATTTACTTCGATAGATTTAATTATTTTCATGTATTTCATTAATTTCCGAATTGTCATTAAAATCATGTTCATCAGTTTGAATTATTTTATAAATTTTGCTGCTTTCATAAATTTCATTACCTTCAATAAGTTCTATTAATGTCGTTAATACGTATTATCATTTAGATACTTTCATTTATTTGGATTATTTTGTTATTTTATTTTATTTACAAATTTTATGAATATTACATATATACAATTTTTTAGATCATTTTTTTTAATCTCATTGATTATATGAAATTTATTTTTTTTAATAAAACTGTCATATTTGTATACTTTATTAACCAATTTATTTTATTTATGCATTACTTTCAAAATTTTAAAATTTTAATGCATTCTACTAATTTTATAATTTAATTTAAAATAAATTAATATTTAACATTAGTTTTGTTAAATTCGCGTTCATTAAAATTATCATATGATCATTTTTCCATTAAATTAAAAAAAGAGATTTTAGCAGCGTCATTATATATATATATATATATATATATATATATATATATATATATATATATATATATATATATATATATATATATATATATATATATATATATATATATATATATATATATATATATATATATATATATATATATATATATATATATATATATATATATATATATATATATATATATATATATATATATATTGTAGTTTTTTGATTTTTTTGTATTATTATTAATGTAACTTTTTAAAATTTATTTTTAATTTGTCATAAATTTTATTAACAGTAAAAATTTTATAAATGTATGAAATTTCAACAATTTTCTAGATTTTCTCTATTCCACTCATTATACTTTATCAATAATTTAAAAAAAATGTAATTTTATTACTGCACTTATTTGATTTGTTTTTCATTGCCTTCCATTTTTTTTTCATTTTTCATTTATACTCATTTAATATAGCTATCTATATATAGAAATCTCTTAAATCTGATGAATTTTATAATTTATCTGTTTTTGCATTTCTTTCATTTAATATATCCATTTAATTAATTCTACAAGTTTTATTTAGTTTATTCACTATTTAATAAAAAGAATAAAATCACTAAAATACATCAAATTCATTTTTTCAACTTTATTCATTTTGTCCGATTCGTCCATTTTATCCATTTAATTCATTTTATTCGAATTATTCATTTTAGTCATTTGGTACATTTCAATCATTTTACTCATTTTGTTCATTCTATTCATATCATTCAATTTATCCATTTTACTCATTCTATATATTTTTTAATTTGCTAGTTTTATTTATTATATTTATATTATTATTTGTATTCATTCCTTTCGATTCCTTTATTTTAGTCCGCTTTATTCGTTTCATTCATTTTTTTTATGTTTATGATTTTGATGATATTCTCGAGCAAACGAAAAGCTCATAATACCCCCATGCTCATGGGGTTTGAAATGGGTGTTTGAAATGGGTTCAACCCATGAAAACACCATCACCATGGTCTGGTAGATCCCATATAAAATACCATATATTGGTGTATTGATGGGTTATTGAGACCATTATATGGTGTCTTGATGGTTATGAATTTTAGCAAGGACCATGTTTAAGGTCTTTTCAAGGGGCTATGTGGTGTTTGAACCCATGAGGATTTGCTCGGGTTATTCATATTATTCAATTTATTCATTTTACTCATATTTTTCCGTTTTAAATTTATTAATTCAATCATTATCATTTTATTGATATTTTTCATTTTATTTACTATATGCATTATACTCATTTCATTCGTTTTATTATTATTATTCATTTTCTCATTTTATTTATTTTATTCAGTTTATTAATTTTACGCATTCTAGTCATTGTTTTATAAATTTCATTCATTGCATTCACTTTATTCGTTTTCATCATTTAATTTATTTTATCCATTTATTTGCATTTTATTACTTGTCACTTGAACTAGACACAAGTGCGCGCGCCTTACCTCAACTCACCCTAGCACCATTGATGAAGACACCCTACATGAAGCACATTGGTGCACATACCATAGTCAACCCTAACGAACGAGATCACTGGGCAATTAGGAATGACAGGTACTTACACTTGTCACTTGGGTGAGTGAGATCAAAAAGAATGAGTTAGGATTGTAACAGCCATCTAAAATCTAGTTTATATCTTTAAGTTAACTGTATTGAAATAATAGGTAAAATTGATTATATTATATTAAATTAATTATGCTAATAGAACCTTTGTGCAATTAGCGGATTCGCTCTACGTTGTCTTACAACGATTTTCTAATCCAAGTCCTTATGCTAATGGAAATTGGTAACCATTGTATGAAATATAAATTACTCTCTTAAATTGTAATTGAATTACTTGATAATTAACAGGAACTATATGAACTAAGGTAGTTGGCGTGGTGTAAATTAAAACATTAATAATATCTAAGGGACTAAAAGTAAGTTATACATAACCTAGATTTATACACACGTGCACTATATCTACTACTCATATCAATGCTTACTTATACTGTTACTGTACGTTTGCAGGAATATTATAATCTTGTACACTGAAATCCTATTTAACGGTCGTTTTATTCGAGATTATTGGAATCTACCCTGTGACTATTGTAAACATTCCTTCTATGCAATTAATTCATTTTGCTCGTATTTTTTTATCATTTTTAATAACGGTTTATCTAATAATTTTATTTTATTTTTCATAAATTTATTATCATTTCATTCATTTTACTTATGTTATTCATCCTGTTCATTTTTTGCATTTTATTCATTTTTCATTCAATTAGATTAATGTTATTAATCGTATAGATTCCATTATTTCCAGTAAATGTACTAATTTTAATAATAATTAGTTTTTATTTTAGGGCTACATCTTACTTCTTTTATTTATTGTACTTTATTTATTTATTTATTTTCATTTATTCATTTATTTAATTATTTTATTTTTTATTATTTTATTCATCGAATTAATCAATTCATTTTTAGTTTATTAATTTAATATTTTAAATTTATGTCATATTTACAAAATTTATGTCAAATTTAACATAAACCATACATTTATTAAATTGTTGTCATTACTGTTGAATTATTTATTTCTTTGATTTGTATTATTATTCTATAATTTTATTGATTTTAAAATTGGCATAACTTCAGTATTTCAGTTGATTATATCAATATCATAAATTTAATTGTTTTAATTATTATTATTTTTAATTTTATTCCTCAATAAATTAAATCAATCAACTTTTTTTTAATTTATATCATTGTGCACGAAAAAAATATATTTTGAGTCATACAGAGCCACACATACGAGCGTTCCAAGCGTAGACGTCCAACCATTTCCACGTCGAGGAGCGCCGCGGCAAACACGATAACTTTCGATAAAATTGTATGATACGGAGAATTCAATAAGTTTTGTAAAGCTTAGACTTGTAGTTACTCGATGAACAAAAAAATTGAATGATAATAATAATAATAATAATAATAATAATAATAATAATAATAATAATTGTTGTTGTTGTTGTTTATTAACGACACTTTACACCAAGAAGTGGTGCATTCGTGTCGAAAGAAAAATATTTAACCTGAAAAATTTTTCAATGCAGTTGTCAGTTATCATTTACAATTCAAAGTATAAAGTTACAACATTTTAAACAAGTTAGTTTCCCTGAGGAATTTTATCATACTCTCCTCATTTTTCCTATCGTTGCGCAGAGCCGCTCGCAGACTAGTCGACTCGATATCGTGCTTCCTTCTAGCGTCATCGTATTTTCTGCAGTGGAGGATCACATGGCGGACATCTACAATGATCCCACAGCAGTCGCACACTGGTGGTGAAGTTTTCTTTAGCAGAAAGTCGTGTGTTAGCCGGGTATGCCCTATTCGAAGTCGGGTAAGCACTCGCTGTTCAGCCGAATTCTCGCGGTCAGTCCATTTCCCTGTGTCGAATTTAACTTCGCGAAGTTTTACTTCAGTGGACGCAGACCATCGACGGCACCACTGATTTCGGATAGCTGTTTTCATTTGGTTGTTCGCGTCTGCTCCAGGAACGGCTATTTGCAAGGGGGCATTACCCCTGGCTTCTCCTGCGAGGCGGTCTGCCTCTTCGTTGCCATGGATACCAGCATGACCCGGAATCCAGCACAGCTTGATTGGACGGCCTCGTAACATGTTTTCAATCTGCTGAATCCACGGGTGTTGCGATGTGCCAGCTTCTAATGCCGATAAGCAACTGGCCGAGTCAGACATAACCACCAAATCACTGACCGTGTTATGTGTTGCTAGCGCCGTTTTGATTGCAAACGCTTCTGCCGAGAAAACGCTGCATGACGATGGAAGACCAACCGCTTGTTGGAAGTATTCTCCATACACTCCCACACCTACTGCATGGTCGTCTTTCGAGCCATCCGTGTAGACGATAGTTGAACGGTTGAAACGACCTGCTAGGAGCTCCTGAAAAGCAGGCCGAACAATTTCCGAGGGGTCACCAGCTTTCACACGTCTCTTTATGTCCCACACGATCTGGGGCTTGGATTCGTACCATCTTCGTGCAGCTAAACGTGTACGAGTGCAAATATCTGGAAGAGGGATTCCGATCACCTCTGTCAGACGTTCGGATGCTCGATGTACCAGGGGGAGATCGGCATTATCCTTGCTTTTTCCCAACGTATGGATGGCCAAGCGGGCTATATTTTGAAGAACGAGTAGGTCGAATGGTAGGGTTCCAGCTTCTGCCATAATGGCTACGATTGGGCTCGTGACGTATGCACCGGATGCAAACCTTACCATCGTGTTGTATGTAGGAGCGAGCGTTTGGATAACGGCATCTCCTCCTCTGCTTACAAGTCCCATACCGTAGAGGAGTCGCGAGGTAACAATTGCGGACCCGATTTGCAGTAAAGAAGTGCGTTGACCACGGGGCAACTTGGCACCGATCATCTTCAAGATACGCAGCCTGGATTCACATGTCTTCTTCGTCAATTTACAATGTGCTTTAAAGTTGAGCGATCGGTCGAGATTGACACCGAGAGTTCTCAGCAGCGTTTGTGTCGGAACGGCTACACCATCTATCTTTATCGCCTGCATGGGTTCACGGCGTACGTTAGGGCTGCAATAGAAGATGCTGGATTTCGTCGCAGATATCGTAAATCCAACACTTCTCGACCATTTATCGACGGCTTTTACTGCGGCCTGAAGTTTTCGGAGCAGCGACTGGTCTTTCTTCCCCCACACAAGAAGCAGAATATCATCGGCGTACAGCAACACTTGTACGGAGTTTGGAACCACGCGGAAGATGGGTTGGATAGCCACGAGAAATAGTGTCACAGAGAGCACTGAGCCCTGCGGCACACCATTTTCCAGCGGATGTGCTGGCGACAAATGCCCCTCTACGTTGACCTGGAACGTTCTCTCTGCCAGAAAACTGTTGACAATGTTTATCATCCTTCCACGTATTTGCCATTTCTGCAGTGTTCGTAGGATGCCATATCTCCAGGTGGTGTCGTACGCCTTGGCCAAGTCTAGCGACGCTATCAGACAGTGCTCGTCACGGTCGGGTAATGACCTCTCCAACTCCGCAAAGTATGTGTCAGTACCCCGACCAGATCTGAAGGCATGTTGTCGTTTGTCGAGACGCCCGTTCGACTCTAGTTCGGTGGTTAACCGTCGGTTGACAATTCGTTCGAACACCTTCGCCATACAACTAGTTAACGTGATTGGACGGAATGCAGCTGGACCCGCGTCATCCGAGCTTGGCTTTGGAATTGGTATGATGATTCCGGTTCGCCAACAGGGTGGGAATACGCCACTGCGCCATGTTCTGTTGAAAAGTTCCAACATGGCAGTTTTCACAGACAATGGCAGTCGCTGAAGCATTGGATAGCCGATGCAGTCCGGTCCTGAAGAGCCACTTCTTCCTCTGTCGAGTGCCCACAGCAATTCATTCAGGGTGAAGTCCGAATTGTAAATATCATCACTATCTGGCGAGAAGTTTATGCGGTTTCGTTCGGCCTTTTCTTTCTCCCTCTGGAACAACGACGAATAGCTGGAGGTTGCGGATCTTTCGCTGTAGTGTTGCGCCAGTTCTTCAGCTATTTCTTCTGGCTTATCCGTGTAACCATTGGACCGCTTGATGACAGTTGGGCGGTGTTGGCGTTTCCCTCTCAACGTGTTCACTGTCTGCCACATCTCCGACGTAGTTGAACTTGGAGATATCTTCGCGACGAAGTCTTCCCATGATTTTTTCTTGGCGTCATGGATAGACTTTCTTGCTGCTGCCCGTGATTCCTGGAAGCTTTTCAGTGCATCCGCTTTTCGTGGGTCCTCTGCTGGTATACGCTTCAGTGCTCTAAGTGCTTTTCTCCGATTTTTGATAGCTGCTTTCACCTCCGGACACCACCACGGAACCGCTTTGGGACCGACTCTGCCGGTAGTGCGAGGTATCGCGGTATTTGCTGCTCTAATCAACCGGTCAACGAAACAGTCGATTGATATTTCGACGCCCGGTCGAATAGCGTTGGCGGTCAGTCGCTCGTAGGTTGTCCAATCTGCTTGGTCGTAAATCCATTTCTGTCTTTTCGTTGGGATAGTCGACAGTCCGGGAATGGAAACGAGAATGGGAAAGTGATCACTGCTGTGGGTGTCCGGAAGTGTTCGCCAAACAAATTTCGAAGCCACCGATTCTGAGCAGATCGAGAGGTCAATAGCCGAAGTAATACCGGTAGCTGGATCAATCCGAGTGTGCGATCCGTCGTTGAGGATGAGTAATCGTTCCGATAGCGTTTTTTCGGCAATGAAGTGGCCTAGTGCGGTAGATTTCGTAGAACCCCAGCAAATATGGTGCGCGTTAAAGTCGCCTAGTACCAGCACTGGACGTGGAAGCGTTTCGAGGAAGTCACCTAGCTGTTCTTGACACTGTTGAGTATTGGGAGGGACGTAGATCGATACCACCGTCATTTGTTGTGGCAGTTGGATCCGAACTGCGATTGCCTGTATATTGTCGTCGACATCGATTCGTTCGAAGGGTACACCATCCCGAATGGCAAGACCTACTCCTTGTTGCCAGTATCGACAGCTACCAGTTTTCAGCAGCAGAGTATAGTTGTTACCGATAAAGTCTGCTGGAACTACTCGGTTGTCCACTTTTGTTTCCTGTAACGCTATCAGTTTTGGCTCGTGTTGGGCGATCAGCTGCTTAAGTTCATCGATATTGGAGCGGAGGCCCCGAATGTTCCACTGCAGTGCGAAACTTTTGCTATTGCGACTGGTGATTGTCGCTGACGAAGACGATGTTGATGGCGAACGTCTACGAGATCGTATTGGCTCGCCGATAGGGTTCCTCGACGTGGTTGGTAGATCGGTGTTCTGGAGCTGCTGTTGTGATGTGCCTTCACCGGCGGAAAGCCAGGAGGAGAATTGCGAGGACTGTATATCCGGGAGGTAGGGACAGTCCTCTTCCCCCCGGTCGATCCCTTCGTGATGAAGTGGGGAAGCTACTTTCTTCTCTTCTTCCCCAAACCGGTTATTCGTTCGATGCGTGCTGGTCACATCTGTAACGGGATAAACCGCAACAGAATCCGTTCGTGAGCGAGGTGGAATGGGACTGACCTGTGGGACGTCTAGCCCCACAGTGCCAGCCGCTGTCGAAACTACTACACGATTGCTTCCAGAACTGCCGACAGCGACCGGCACTGGGGAAAGACTTTGTGTAGTTCTTGTTGTTTGCTGCTTCGAAAATAGAGTCGTGCTGCTAGTTGAGTCATCTCGGTACGGGTTTCTCACGTTTGGATTCATACTGGTAACATCGTCTCGATGCGGGTCTCTCGATGGACCTTCTCCGGGTGAAGTCAGAGGTGGAGGTGAAGCATGGATATGTTCTTCGTTGCCAGTCAAACCTGTAAAAATGTTAAGGACAGCAGTATCTGCGAGGTGGTTGACGCTATTAGAACTGACCTGAGGAAGGTCCAGCCCCACAGTGCCAACCGCTGTCGTACAAACTACACTATTATGCTCACGAACACCGACTGCGGTCGGCACTGGGGATAGACTTTGTGTAGTTCTGCTGATCTCCTTCTGTTTGTCGATCGTGGGTTTTTGGTCTGCTGGTTTACAAGTTGTAGTGGTGAAATCGGTGTTCCTATCGGCCACAGAGGTGAATTCACTATCAACGGGTTGGGGTATGACGGCCCGGATAGTTCCTTCATCCTGCTGTGCTTGCGTTGGAAGGAGTACTACACTTTCCTCTCTTCCAAACCGATCTATCTCGTGGTCAGTATTCGTGCGTGGGTTGTCGTTGGTATCCAAACGTTGATGAAAATGAGAATTATCGAAGAGGCTGGCTAGGAGGCGTCTCGGTAATCTCAATTTCATCGTCTGAATATTCCATCGTTTCGTTGGTGGTAGTGGCAGCGGTTCTTTTTGGTGGCGGGCTTAGGTTATCCGGTGAGGTTGTCGTTGGTTTGCTGAACGGGGTGTGTTGTTTCTGTGGTCTTCCTCGTTTTGAGTCCGTAGTTATCGCTGGTGAGTTGTTCCTGGATCTCGTCACAGGCCCGATTGGTTGGCTCGTTTGCTTCTGTTCTTTGTTGTGTTGTGGTTTTTCTTGGCTGGCGGACTGTTGTTTCATCTGATGGATGTACGCCAACATTTGCTCGATTTTTTCGTCTTTTCGTTTGGTCTCCGCCAGAAGTTTTGCGATCGTTTCGTCCTTCTTCTTCATTGCCAGTTCCAACTCTTTCAGCTTGCTAAGGATCTCATTCGGTTGTGCTGTGGCCTGAGCATAGCTGCCTTTACTTAGATGTTCCGCTCGTTTGCGTGCTTCCGGGAATGTTAGATTGTCGCGTACTTTTATTTTTATGACCTCCATTTCTTTTTTATAAACAGGACATTCGCGGCTAGTTGGTTGGTGATCGCCTTCACAATTCCGACAGTACGCCGTTTCTTTGCATTTATCTTCGCCGTGTTTATCTTTCGAGCAGTTAAAACATCGCTGGGGACCAGGACATCGAACGCGTGTATGGCCGTAGTTGAAGCATCCATAACAAAGCATCGGGTTCGGGAAGTATGGGCGAGTAGGAACGTGAAGCAAACCGATCTTTATGTATTCCGGGTATGTGGTCTTGCAGAAGGTCAATATTAGCGCTGGCGTATTTACTCTATTCTCGGCTTCCTTTCGTGTAATTCGCTGTACACGAATCACTCCCTGGCTTATGATTTCCTGTAAAACATCCTTCTCTTCCATATGAATCAGATCGTAGCAGGAAATTACGCATCTGCTTACGTTCAGATTCGGATGGGCTTCAACCACTACTTCAGTGCCGTCAATGAGCTGGTTCATTTTCTGCAACTTAGCAACTTGGGCGGGGTTCCGAACTCGAAGGGTATACCGTGTCCCTTGAGCTTCGGTATTCGCACCTTCGATTGGACCTCCAGCGGCAACCTCAACCGATTTTCCAATGATAAACGGGTTTCTTGGCAATGGTACACCGTCTTTACCTGTCAGCTGCAGAAACGTCAATTCGCCGAATTTGTTCGTCGGGTCCATATACTCCGGTAATCTTCTTTTGCTTGACCCTCCCGGGTCACCGCTACTAGCGGCCGCCATCTTAGATCACACCACCAGACGTTGGAAACTGCTATGTGGCACGGTCACCCGATACCAACCCCAAATGGACAAAAAGGTGAAGAAAAGGAAAGATCTTACCTTATTTGCCCCTTCAACGTCGATTTTTTCGAAGTGTTCCCACACTTTTGGGACACACTGTAGGTGAGCAGTGTCGCTACTGCTTGTTTTCCACTTCTACACAGCCAAGAGAAGCGAACTGAATGAATTTCGCCAAGAAAAAACGCACTTAATGGATTCCGCCCTTTTTATTGTTCCAACTTTTTTGGTACGCACTGTAACGTCCAAATTTTTTAATACGCACTGTATTATACTCAACTACCACCAAATAACAAGTCAAAAAATTTTTTCCAAATTTTCCAAAACTTTTCACGTTTTTTACGTCTTCAAAAATATCTCCCGTTCAGGGCACCGTCACTCTCACGACTGGCATCTACAGCAAGTGAATGAACTGGCCGGGCAGCCACGCGGGTAGGCACAGCGATGGCTGTTTGTTTACCTATAGCACCGCGTGGGCAAAACTAAAAATTCACTTTTTTCAGCCGTTTCTTCACCGATTTGCGTCAATCTTTCACTATTCACCACTAGAGAACAACTTCACTCGTCTTTTTGTCGAAAAATAAACCGCGAATATCGCGAAAAACACCAAAAAAACACTGTGTTTAATTCCCGAATGCGCGCTGTTTATACCGTACGGAACGGTGTTTCCAACTCAGATGAATAATAATAATAATAATAATAATAATAATAATAATAATAATAATAATAATAATAATAATAATAATAATAATAATAATAATAATAATAATAATAATAATAATAATAATAATAATAATAATAATAATAATAATAATAATAATAATAATAATAAAAAAATAATAATAATAATAATAATAATAATAATAATAATAATAATAATAATAATAATAATAATAATGGGGTGGCCGTAGCGTTGTTGGTAAAAAGATTGCCTTGTACGCAGAGCACCTGAGTTCGAGTCCCGACCCCGCACATAGCGTTAGAAATTTTTCATAAGAGATTTTTTTAACCCAAAGAGGCGAATGACCTTAAGGTTAAAACCTCTATAATCGAAATCAAAAAAACCTATTTTAATCCACCTAGCGGTGCAATTGTGCCTTTCTCAATCATGAATCACGAGAATGTGTGCGTTGTTTATATTCATTAAAAACTTTTAAATGCATATATTACATTTTATTATTATACAACACATGACAACTATATACAAGAAAATAAATCATTATTCGAGTTCTAAAATTTTGAAAAAGAAAAAACAGCCATGGTAATATTGAACTGAAAAAAGGTGCGAAATCGGCAAAGTCCCAAAAAGTCGATTCTAATAAAAAAAAAATTTCGAGATAACATAAAATCTCGACGTTTCATGCATTTTAAAGATGTTTGGCATCAAAAATACGAATTCGATTTCTGAAATTTAATGGGCTCCCCCCTATGAAAAAAATTAGAGTTACGACTTATATGGGAATTTCATATGTGACCGGACGATTTAGTCTATATTTCCGGACCCATATAAGCGATCCGTACGAAATTTTATAGACATCTGTGGGGATATTATAGCTATCATTTGGGACTAAGTTTGTGAAAATCGGCCTAACCATTTTCGGGAAACTGATGTGAGTTCGTAAATTTTGAAAGATGGCCGCTTTTCCCGGGCACTTCCGGAACCGTCTATGGTGGTCAATGTAGTCAACGAAAGTTTGGTTGGCCGTCGGTGACCTAGAACAGCAAATTTAAGTTGTTTGAGAGACATTTTAGCGAAATTTTTACCTTTTTTGCTTTCATCGGAGTATCGGTTTGAATCACAATTTGCTATGTGATCGCACGCCACAACCTGTAACTCCGGAACCGGAAGTCGGATCGGGATGAAATTAAATAGCCATTTACGGGGACGCAATACCTTTCATTTGAGGCCAAGCTTAGTCGAATCGGTCTAGCCATCTCCGAGAAACCGATGTGACTGTTATTCTGAATTTAGATACTTCCGCCGGGGCTTCCGGAACTGATGATGGTGGCCAAATAGACTTTGAATGGATGTTAGTGACCTAATACTACAAATCGAAGCAGTTGTGGTCATATTTTGGAAAAATTTTCACCTTTATACATTCATTGCAGAATTTATTAAAATCGTGTTCTGCGTGTTCGTACTCATCACCCTGTAATTCCGGAACCGGAAGTCGGATCCATTAGAAATTCAATAGCAGCCTATGGGAACGTTGCACCTTTCACTTGAGACTAAGTTTGTCAAAATCGGTTCAGCCATCTCTGAGAAAAATGAGTGACATTTTTGGTCACATACACACACACATACGCACATACACACACATACATACATACACACATACATACACACACAGACATTTGCCGAACTCGACGAACTGAATCGAATGGTATATGTCACTCGGCCCTCCGTTAAAAAGTCGGTTTTCAGAGCAATTGCAATACCTTTCTATTGAGAAAGGCAAAAAGTAATAATAATGATAAAAAATATTATAGATTTCATAAAATTTATTAATATTCTTAAAAAAAAAATTTCCTTATTAATTTTATTAATTTTATTTCTTGCATTCGCTTTATTATGTTATAATTTGTAATAATTTTATTACTCACCAATTTTATAATTTGTTTTCGTGGCATTACTTTGATTAATTTTATTAATGGTTAATATTGTATTAATGGTTAATATGGTCATGAAGTCCATTTTAATATTTAAATTCATTCTCTTCATTTTATTAATTCTGCTAGCTTAATTCATTTATGGTCTTATTTATGTAAACTTTAATAATTCTGTCAATTCAAATATTAATTGTCTTCACTACGTGTTCCTAGTCGGACTCGGATTTTCTTATTTCGAAAATCTTTTTTTTATTTTTGAGTTCAGGTACTCTAATTTTCTTGGGTTTAGGTTTCGTTCAAGCTCGCTAATTTTTTTATTTGCGTGTTCAAGCCGGTTTCGGGTTTTAACCTTTTCATGATCAACTTTTTTTCTTGCGCATATAGAGTCCAAAAACTTATTTTCCTTAAAACTGTTTGGCCAAGATATGGGCTACTCTCGTAGTATTACGAGCTGCTATATTTTTACTTCCAAATTTTTAATAAAAATCTCCTAGAATACATGGAAAATCCATTTTAGCTGAATATAATCCAAATTGATAAGTTTTAACAGTTTTCAATAATATTGCAAAACAACGAAGATATATCCAAATTTTATTTTTCACCGTTTAGTGAAAATGGACTTGCCAGCTCTGCTATTATTGGGAGATCCAATTAGATTGATTGCAATAACTTCAGTTCTACCAATACTACATATTGTACACTGTTAGTGCTCAAATGAAAGGAAATGGTTTCGGGTAACCGTACCTGTGATAGTAAACATATCCTAAACCTAAACTAAAAGTTACACTGCCCATGATCGCATATTTGTCCCATTTTCTATTGTAAACTTCTATCTTTATGGGGCTGATTTACGATCATGGACAGTACAACTATTTTAACCCTTAAAGGCGCGAACCGTTTTTTTTTGAATTTTTTGAAAATTGTTCAACAACTATAATATGTTACTATGACAATTTTGAGATGGTTTTCGCAATGTTCTTTTAAAATAACATTGCGCATTTAAGGGTTAAAAAGTTGTTTATAAACAACATGGGAATGAAGGAGTTTTAATATTCAATTTTAAAATCATCTGTATTCTATTGATTCAGCACAAAAAAAAATTAACATTACGTTCATCATGTGTGGTCAAATATAACGAAATCATCCCACTATGACCAAACAATGTCTCCCACATTTTAACTACCACGCCCCCTTAATTGGTCAAACGAGCAACGAACGAACAAAGCAGGCATCAACAGCCTTTGACGGCTTTCTCGGTTAGTACGATTCATTTCTAAAATCACCATTGCGTGTTTTAAGGACATATATTATAGACGTAAAAATGAGCTAGCCATTTTATTATACAGCTCACATTTACAGATTCGAATGATTCTGCACTATACAATGGATTGGTTAAACAAATCTTCAATGAATGCACCTCGAACAGCAGTTAGCTCAGTCTGACGCAAAATGTATCAAACTGAGCGGTGTTGTGACTTTATCATGTGTATTTCTTGTACGTACATTTTTTTCAGAATTGTAGCTAAATCGAGAAAACTCCAGAAATTTGTACAAGTGAACTAGGTTACAAAGGTATAGAAAATAACTATAAAAAATCATTTAGCGAGAAAAAAATCAATGCTCAACCCAAGCTTCGATCCCACAATGAAAACGGAAGAATTGCGCATCTGCTCGGCAATCGAATTCTGCACGAGCTATTCAGCTATTCACGACAGTATGATCGTCTTCGCTGATGCTATCCAACCGTAAAAAATATCATTGATGAGATGGTCCATCCCCCCCCCCCGGGTACAGACCGTAGTACATTTTACTTACGACGATCACGAATATTCATTACCTGCCTACACAATATGGTTCATTAATTACAAACAACATTTTCATTTTCGGGGTTTTATTTCTTACTTGTACTCATTTTTCTCGCTGAGCAATGAGGTGTACAAAAAGCCGTGACGGCAATGACAATGATCGATTATCGAGATCACGCAGTTGCTTCACTTTGGGTGAGCTGCGGAAGATCAAACAAAAATTAGTTGGATCTGATTGGTTTCTGTCTCATTCTCATGTCTGTCAAAAACCAAGCGAACACATGTTTATTTTTTTCGGAAGGAGACGCATGATATTCGTGGATGAATTGTTTTTGTTTGACTACTGTTTTTGGATTACACGATAATTACCGTATTCTTTCTTCACAAACATTAATTATTTACATTTCTCTTTCAGACCGTGCAATCGTTTATTAAAAAAAATGTTGGTATTAGATGTGCTTCGAATTAAACCGATTTTACAGCTCTTTGCTGAATCACTGAAGTATATTGGGTAGTTGCAACAATTGTGCTTATCTCTTCGTATCATGCGTTCCTTGAGCAAATGACTATCTTATACTTCTTCTCAGAATAAGTAAACCGAAAAGATCTTATTACTGCTCATTACTTCCACTTTCAATTATATCCTGATAGGGATAATGCTGATTGTTCTTCTCAAAAGAAGCAGTTTAAATTGTGCACAGACTGACTGAAACAGGATTTCTGTGCTCGTAGCACTCCTGCTGAAATACTGATGATGAAAGGCTTCGGTTGCATCACGGGGGTATGATTTTGCTAGGGATTTCTCTTTCTTTTGTAACTTACATGTACACACATGGCTCACAACAGGTTACGACGGATAACAACAGCTCAGCAACAATCTGCGCTAAGACGATCCCGGCAAAACGGCATGCGAGGAAGCATTTGTAATTTGCTTCATTATGCTGTGCACCCGAGCGTGTGTTTTGTAAGCTGCTATCGCTGCGTATGATACATGCTGAGTGTTGCCAGTTGCAGTGCCTGGCAGAAGTTTCGGCGTTGTAGATTTGGGTTCTGTAACATGATTAGGATAAAGTTTTTTGATCTAAAGTGTTACCTTAAAAAGCATTTAATTTCTGATGGTTGAATTTCCCGGTAATCTGGTGTATGATGCCTGCCACGCATTACTTCGTTTGTCTGTGACATTAACGAAGACACTTACACATTTTTCTTGTTTATGTTCGGATGAGTGCTTCCTTGCTGAATTTTACTTCAACACATCCATTATCTCAAAATTTTCTAGAAAATATTCTTTAAAAAGATATTACAAAACAAATTTTCTTTGGTGGACTGAAAAGCTGTACTAAAATCACAGACTATCAGACATAACTGCTTCGCCGGCTTTAATGGTCATTTTAAATATATTTGTAGTTGGGACTGTGGCCACTAGACTGCCCAGAAAATAATGAATTTTTGAAAACTCAATCGGCCCACCCCTGAGCCGATTCCTAGTCCCACCAGGAGTAGTTGCTCCAAATTTAAAGCAAATCGGACAAGTCTAGCTACCGGACCAACATGCTTGAAGTTTGTATGAGATTTTTCGACAATTTACATGGAGAAAACCCACTAGCTCGCATTTTTGCCGCTAGGTGGCACTGTATGGATCGTATTATCACTGTAAGTGAAAATAAGAAAGATAATTTAATTGTCTACAACTTTGTCGAAGACTGCTAGTCAATCCGGCTTTGTTAATAGAAGTTATTAAAATTTTAACGAAGTGATGTCTGAGTCAGTTTTCCATGGGGCCTAGCAGTGCATGGTTGTGTATCAGTACTCGATTCCCACGAACTATACATTTTTGTGAAATAATCGTTTGGTTTAGCTCAATAGTATGTTCAGAAGAATTATACCACATAATACGAGTTATGTTTTGGTTGGAAAATTTTAGTTCCAACTGTGACCGCATAGAGGGCGCCAACACAAACTTTTCATAGAAGAGAGATAGAATATCGTGATGTTCAGGAAAATCATTGCAAAATTCCTGTTCTACAATTTTGTGGAAGACACCTAATTTCTATCTCTCTCCGTTGAAATCTAATCTAAATCTAACGGTTATTTCACAAAAATGTTTAGTTCGTGGGAATCGAGTACTGATACACAACCATGCACTGCTAGGCCCCATGGAAAACTGACTCAGACATCACTAAAAGTTTAATAACTTCTTTTAACAAAGCCGGATTCACTAGCAGTCTTCAACAAAGTTGTAGACAATTAAATTATCTTTCTTATTTTCACTTACAGTGATAATAGGATGCGAACAGTACCACCTAGGGGCGAAAATGTGAGCTAGTGGCTTTTCTCCATGAGGAATTCCACGAAGATCCGTCCGAAAATCTTTAAAATCGTGACCGACCATCTTAGATTCCAATGAAACTTTACACGTTTCACCGTCATGCAAGACTGAATATTTTCCACAGGTAATAAGATTATTTTGACTCAAGAGCAACTTTTCAAAAGGGCGTAAACGTTTCTACGTGTATGAATTTCAAAAAAATTTTGTGCGATTACTGTATTTTATACAGCAAAACTATCTGAGAACGAGTTACAGGGAATGAATACTTCTGTCTGAAAAAAGATACACTGGAAAAAATGTGTCATTTTTCAAAAAAACAAAAATTTATGATAAAAATTTAAATTGCGAAAAAACCCATTTTTTAAATTTTTTATATTTTGTTACCAAAAACCTAAAGAGAAAAGAAACATTTTGAATGTGATTGCATGATGGAGAAAAAATCGGTAAAAAAGTTTTCCTAACAATAACTTCGCACATGTTTTTAAATTTTATACTAATAGACATACAAAATTGTAATTCTATTACAGAATATAATTCTAAGCACCATTTAAAATCAAAATGCATTTAACAAAAAATTTTCAAAATGCGATAGTTTTCGAGATATTTGAAATTTTGCTCCTTCAAAAACAATTAATTCGTGTAATTATGCTCTTTTTAAAAGTTATTCGCGTTTCCCCATCAAAAAATGTCAAAAATTTAATGTTTATCGTTTTAAAGACGTAAAAGCAACTTTTTTAGTGTATTTGGATCCTGGAGAAGCTTTCAATAAAAAAGTTTTCCTAACAACAACTTTTGACATTTTTTTATTATTCTTACTATTTGCAGTCAAAAATACAATTTTCTTTTTGAATATGATTCTAAACGCCATTTTAAATCGAAATGCTCTTAACAAAAAATTTCTAAAATGTAGTAGTTCTCGAGATATTTTAACTTTTGTTTTAACAACACAATTATTTTGTTTTATTACGACCTTTTCATAAGTTAGTCGCGTTTCTCCATCAACAATAATAGGTTTTTCAAAAGACCCGTAAACTTTCCTGCAACTTTCTCTTTGACATCAAGGCGATATTGTGAAACATTTTAAAGTTACATGAAAACAAGCAACATATGATTCAGCTATATAGTTTAATCAACAGACCCTATGGTTGAAATATATTTTGGTTGCTTTCATGTAACTTTCAAATGGTTTACAATATCGCCTTGATGTCAAAGAGAAAGTTGCACGAAAGTTTACGGGCCTTTTGAAAAACCTATTATTGTTGATGGAGAAACGCGACTAACTTATGAAAAGGTCGTAATAAAACAAAATAATTGTGTTGTTAAAACAAAAGTTAAAATATCTCGAGAACTACTACATTTTAGAAAAAAAAATTTAGGAGCATTTCGATTTAAAATGGCGTTTAGAATCATATTCAAAAAGAAAATTGTATTTTTGACTGCAAATAGTAAGAATTATAAAAAAATGTCAAAAGTTGTTGTTAGGAAAACTTTTTTATTGAAAGCTTCTCCATGATCCAAATACACTAAAAAGGTTGCTTTTACGTCTTTAAAACGATACACATTAAATTTTTGACATTTTTTGATGGGGAAACGCGAATAACTTTTAAAAAGAGTATAATTACACGAATTAATTGTTTTTGAAGTAGCAAAATTTCAAATATCTCGAAAACTATCCTATTTTGGAATATTTTTGTTAAATGCATTTTGATTTTAAATGGTGCTTAGAATTATATTCTGTAATAAAATTACAATTTTGTATGTCAATTAGTATGAAATTTAAAAACTTGTACGAAGTTATTGTTAGAAAAACTTTTTTACCGATTTTTTCTCCATCATGCAATCACTATCAAAATGTTTCTTTTCTCTTTAGGTTTTTGGTAACTAAATATAAAAAATTTAAAAAAATGGGTTTTTTCGCAATTTAATTTTTTATCATAAATTTTAGTTTTTTTGAAAAATGACAACATTTTTTTCAGTGTATTTTTTTTTCGGACAGAAGTATTCATTCCCTGTAACTTGTTCTCAGATAGTTTGCTATATAAAATACAGTAATCGAACAAAAAAAATTGAAATTCATACACGTAGAAACGTTTACGCCCTTTTGAAAAATTACTCTTGTATCAAAATATTCCAATTGCCAGAGAATATCATGAAGATTCATACAGCACACACACCTGCAAAGTTTCGTTCGAATCGACGATGGTCATATTTTGCGGTCGGCCGGAATCCCTCTATTGACATAAGGAAAAACTTTAGTTTTTGGCGCTAGGTAAAAAATCACGGCAGATACATTTCCGGCCGTGTACCCCTTCCAAAAAACGCGCATGAGGTGAAAATGCTGCAGAGCCGCTATCTTGTGATGAAATTGCTCGAAATTTTTTTTATTTGAAGCAATTTTTATGTTATAAATCCTGTTCAACAAGATGTCGATTCACCATTTTATTGAGCAATAAAAAATTCTCGAAATACGCCAGTTTATCAGGTAGGAAAGACAAGCACTGTCGAACTACACTAATAAAATTAAATACCAATTAATGCGTAGAAAACTACGCATTTTTAACAAAAGTGGAATAACCCATGAAGTGGGTAAAGAGTTCGAATCCATAAATGAATACAGATCTTGTACGTCAACCTGGATATGTTTTATCCATTATTTTTCGCAGAACTGTTACAACAAAATACGTGAAAAATCTCCATTCATGAAAATCGCGCAAGAATGAAAAATACTGTCAATAGAACATTCATTTCACATTATTGTCTCCTTAACTACTTCAAAAAATAAAACCGCCAACTGGATACATTTTTGATGGCTGGATCTTTTGGCTGCTCTAAAAATGCCGAAATGGTGCATATTTTCAACATCCTCAGTAGTCTAAACAGCTGTTGTTTTATGAGCATTGCCGAAATGTTCCGTTTCCGCCACGGGCTCAGATGCAGGCCGATTATTTTGCAGGTTCCGCTACGAACCTTAGTTTGCAGGTTAACTCGCTTAAAATAATTCTTAATGACTTTTCACTCATTATTAAGATCAGTATATCCATTGACATTATATCATCGAGTAGTTGTGAAATGAATAAAAAGCACCCATTGTTAGAAGCAAAAAATACCCATTTTGTGACAGTATGAATTACTTCCGAAAATGGGCAATTTGAATTCATAAAATGGGTAAAGTTTTTTACCGTGTTTATCTACCCGCATTTTTTTATTTCCTCGTTCTTTCCCAGTCAAAAAAGGCAAGTTGCTGGCTAGCGGGGGGCTATTTGCCAACTCGGATGCGCTAATTGCCCTACAATTTGCCAGCAATTTGCTGGCAATTAGGGGGCTATTTTATATGCAACATTTGGGCGATTTGCCGCCGTCATTTTTTTGCCGCTCTACCCGCCCTTAAATCGCCCCTAAATTGCCCAGGGAACGCGCCATTTAATCGCCCTTAATTGCCTAATATGAAAATTAAAAATAATAATTATTTTCGGATTCACTTTCTACTCACATAAATTTGTCGGTACACTAGGTAATCACCACCAGACTATAGGAAGAATCGATGGTGAAATTCGTATTGCACACCAAAACATACCACAATCTGACTTTCATTTAGACTCAGAGATCTTGTTCCACTATACTTACACACGATTCCACAATTTCCCACATTCGTTGGCTAAATTAAGTGCACTAAACAAACAAAATACAAGCGGGAACACGCCAATTTAAAAAAAAAAATAATTTTAAACTTAAGCCAAACATGAACCGCCATGTTTGAAAAACGCAAAAAACAACCAAGTCCATTTCAGCCGGCAGAAAATTTGTCTAAGTATTGAAATTGCCTATAAATCGCATTCGCAAATTGCATTTGTTCCTAGGGGCCATTAGCACAGGCGAGTTGAGTCAAACGTCAAACTTTTTAAATCGCCTGACCATGTTCGTCCGCATTTTTTTGACAGGTTTCCTTCTCTCTACACGCTTGATTCCAATTGCACATAAAAGGGTTACAGTAGAGCACATTTGAATAAATTGAGATCAATTCAATCAATTCAGATCAAAGTTGTTTTTGTGAATTAGAAACAGAACAACAAGAATTGTTTTGATTGTTTTCTTTTTGCTTATCGGTAAGAGAATAAGTGGGACCATTTAATTCGTTAATATAAATCGATAACATATTTTCACGAATTATTGCCCATATATCTATTGTATCACACATCAAAGAAAGTAAATAATGGAAGAAAATTATTGTTTTTAGGGGATAGATCCAAACAAATGACAATTGGATATAGATCGTAAAATGCGATATTTTATGAATTTTCTTACACTCGTGGTTAGCAAATTGAATCAGAATGTTAACAGCTTAGATCCACAAATACCCTAAGCTAAGAGTAAATAATTGATTTTAAATATGTGCAATGTTCCAATAAGAATAAAATCACATAAAACATCTGAATGCAAAATATTTTCAAATTTATTGCGAACACAAGGGTGATGAATATATTTATTTCGATTTTTGGCATATGTATCAATAGTTCTGAACCATCGGTACATTATTCCAAAACATGGCTGGAGCTGCGAATCAGAAAAGAATACGACATAAATATGGAATACGTCATATTAAAATATTAATTAACTCTAGAAATAATTAAACAGGTATAAGATTCTGTCAGTTGTTGTAATGATCATAAGTTTGTTTGAAGGAAAATTGCATATAAACGGCACAAATAGTTGCTAGGATGCTTAAAACTCTTAAACTCTCTCACAATATATTGCTAGGATACTTAAAACTCTCATTTATGTTTTAATGTACTTATTATTTTATTCATAAAATCATAGAAATTTTGTTAGCAAATAAAATCGTTCCAATTTGCATTGATGAATTACAGAAATATATCTATATTCTCTGTCTGCCACAGTACAAAAAAATTAAATATAACGCTTGTAAATATAAATGATCATTCTGTCAAAGTTTAATTTTCTGTTTGATCTTTGTTTACTTTTTATTTAAACCTCGCTGAAAAACGTGTGTTTTAATTCGCAGACGTTCATTGATAATTGAACTTTATTCCAAACTTGTGAAAATTCACTTGAAACGAAAATAAATGTTCTCCCCCACGTCGATAGGTATCATGTTCAATTAGAATGACATTCACAGTTTATTTTAAATTCAAATTGAAATATGTTAACCAATTTTTTAATCAAAGTTTGAAATCTCGACAAACATATAATTCCGGCTTAAAAGCCAACTGTCAAATTCTCTTTGAAAGGGAATTCCGGACAAACCGTTACTCGCCAATCACAGACAAAAGAGAGAAAAATTCTCTTCCATTAACTGCTATGAACTGTGTTTATCCAGCGACAGTTTGTCCGGAATTTCCTTTCAAAGAGAATTTTGACAGTTGGCTTTTAACCAGTAATCATATTTTTGTCGAGAAATAACTATCATGGCACCAATTACAACCGATGGTTCAGCCACCTCTAACTCGACGAGCGCCTATTCAAACTGAATAAAAACATGCATATGTATATCAATTTATTTTCTTTTGTGCATATTATGTCACTACAAAGTACTGTACATCATCGGCCAACTTTCAACTATCCAACACGTTAAAGTTCTATGTTCAGAAACATATCGGCAACAAGTTGACAAAATTGTTCTCAAACCCTATGGAACGAGATATTTGACGCAGAAAAGCTATTTTACTGCAAGAAAATATCGGAATGAATTTACTCATTTTCTTTAACTTGAATTTGTTGTTTTTTAACATTGACGTGTAACGCAGATCAGAACGCAGCCATATAAATGACAGAATCGTTTGATTATGCAATCCATTAGACATTTGTTTGACAATTCAGCGGTGGGTTCTGTCAACAAGTATACTCCTGCGAACAGAAAAACTCGTCCGACAAACAACTATGTTAGTCCGATTCGTTTGATGTTGGATCGAATCAACGATATTGTCGGACGTCGCACCCCTCAGAGTAACGTCAGAATAAGTAAAGAAGAAATAATCAGCTGATCAGAAACGTCTCATGGATTGCCTAATTAAAGCTTACCAAATATTTTAGGCCGGTTTAAAAGATAGTCCGGTTTAAATATAGTTAGTATGGCTATAAAAGTCAAGAACCAATCGGAAAAGTACTAAAGTCGGTTTTGGCGACTCTAAATTTAATTCTACAACTTGCAGGAAAATACTATCTCATCAGCAGTCAGGATCGGTTCTGAAACATGAGCTGAACTATGTTCTTAAGCTATTCCGGCACAAAAACCATGCATGTCTGGTACACTATTGAACAGAAGAACTTTGTTCATTTTTCACACCGACTTTCTAATCTTTCCCCTAAGCAGCCTCAAGATTGCGTTTGCGCCATAATTTGTGTGACCGGCCAGTGTCCACACCGTGCGTCGCGTCATCGTAAAGCGCCGCACAGTGAACACGTTCTCGCCCTGAGTCGTTATCTCGATTGTGTAATTACGAAATCACTCAAGTGGCTTATTATCTCTATCTCTCGTACTGGCCTACTGGATCGCTGGGGTTTAGCGTGATCGGCTTGGTCCGGACTGCCATGATGTGCATTCCAATATATGTATGTACTTTAAGCAGCCAGCCTTCCAGCTACATATGGGCTGCGATGCATGGTTAGCGTGGCCTTTAAATGGCTGAAATAACTATTGATTGGTTCTAGGGACTAATCTGACGCAGCCGAACGTGCCGTCATACTAACCCGCGCTGGAACGTTTGTGGTTGTACGCAAAATATTGCATCACAAAAATTAGGATGCCCTGTTGCACGCTACCAAACGTAAAGTTGTCTCCACCGTAGATTTTACTTTTATTTTGTTTTCTTAATGAGGGAATCTGAATCCGCAAAAAAATGGAAAGAGGATTCCTCTCTTCAAAAAACTTACTTCAACCTCAAACAAATCTTCGTCATAGCTCGGATGTCAACCCACCACAGCATTCACCGGAAAATACTCGTCCTGCTGGCAGAGGTTAGGATTCTTGATTCAAAAACCGACAAAGAATCAGTTGCCTTCCAGCTGAAGTGGAAGTAAGAAACAGATAGCAGCAATCAATTGAGAGGGAAAGATAGAAAAGTTGCAATCACCACTTCACATGATGCAACACGAGCACATACTATATGCACAGCGTGATGACGGAATATGTGGCAAAACTAGGTGATACTTGACTAATGCTGAATCAGAAGAACACAACTGCTAACAAATTTGGATCTTGTTTGGTTTGATCAAATTAAAGAGAAAATGTTGAAAAAGATTGTTACTTAGAACCACCGAAGACACCAGTCACGATACTCAGTGTGCTTTCTGCTTCTGCCCCAGCCAGTACGAAGCAAACGACAAAAACAGTTTTTTTTTCATATTCTGTGCCTTGTAGGAAGAACAAATGAAACTGTTACTTTAATTCTTGCTGAGGTGATCTGTCGCAATGTGTGAGCCGCAGAAGCAAGTTCCAGTCAAAAACGGAGGCAAGCATTCGTGATGTGGAACTTTCGGGGGGAGATGAAAATGGAGGTTAGGCTTACGAAAGTCGCCTTTATCCAGTTCTACCATGTGAGCCATTCAGTGCTGATAGCGTTCAACAGATTAGCTCAGGTGAAGGCAGTAATTTTGCATAACAAGTTTTTGTTGTGTGGGACAACGCTATAATTAAGATCCTCATATAGGTAGGGGAACCCGGGGTATTCGGACTTACTTAAGAAAATCACCCTTTTAGGTGGATAGATGTGAGAAAATTTACCGGTCATAGGTCCTAATTGTGCATTTTGATGCCATAAAGGGTTCATTTTCGCCACTCAATGGCAGTGCTAGGCGACGATTTGCAAATCTCCACGTTTTTCCAACCTTTTACAATGTAGGGGTAATTCGGACCTCCTTACGGGACAATTCAGGCCGTTATTTTTCTTTAATTTTTTTACAATAGAATCATATTTACCTATGAAATGTTTATAAGAGAGACTCCTTAAGAAGCAAAAAAAATAAATTCCTTTACAAAAATTTAATCAGCTGTCGATTGGCGGCCCATGTATTTTCTTTGCTGTGGCGTGTGCAATGATGTGCGCAGGCGCAAGTCGCTGAACGGTGGTTGACGGAATAGGAGGTCCGAATAGCCCCGTTCGCTCATTTCGTACAAATGTGGTGAGCATCTCGAAAATATTTGTGTTTTCATCCAAACAAAAATCATTCCTTAAAATAGGAGCTTCAAGCTTTCCAAAACAGTTACCTTATATTTTTCACTTTTATTTGTTGCTTTAATCACAGTTTTTCCATTGTAATAATTTTTGTTTTGAGTATGGCAAAAAAAACGAAACACGTTGAATCTCCTTTCTACAAACAACTAAGAATCAAATTCAGCTCTCAAAATTAATGTTTCAGAATTGCGGTTTCACGAATATGTACGATAGTCAGCAAGTCTTGCTATTTTCTGAGAAATCGAGGGAGTCCGAATTACCCCCACTGTCTTAATAGCCCCGGGTTCCCCTATATGGAGAATAAGAAAATCAATGCTCGGCTACAAGATCTGATGCCACCTACTTGCACCATGGCTATGAAAAGATTTGTGTAATATTTGGAAGCAAAGAATTTTTTTGCAAAGGACACATTTTGGAATTAGATGTGTTCAAATGGATTGAACCATTTTCCGGGTAAACCGAACCATTTCCTCCTGCCTGGACCTGCACGTACAAAACATAATGCGATAGTATCATTCCATCTTTGCACATCCCGTCTCCAATACCATTACCTCAACCACAAACAATTGCCGAATTTGTGGCAGCTGTTCAGGTAATATTGACAGCAAAAGCTGCATCAAGTACCTCAATATCAACAGCCAGCACCATCATTAAAGAAGTTCACACTCGTGAACCATAAGGGCAGGAGCAAGGTAGAAATCCGAAGTACGATGATGACACGGAAGAATACGAGATAGCAAAGAATGACCGCCAAAACGCTGTTGGTGAGTAAAAATATTTCCCCGTATAGTACCGTAAACCGGGGTGACATTGATCACTTTTCGAAGCAATCATTGCATATTTTTAGACGCAACACATTTTTTTCAAGTTTAATATTTTTAAACCATGTACTGATGTATGGAGAACAAGATTGGATGGTTTTACCTAAAATTGTCCACTTAGGGGAACATGGGGAGACTTGACCAGGTTTTCAGCTAAAACTGCATAAATCTCTAAAAAAGCCTTCAATCCCTCAAAAGTCATTCAGATATGATGCGCAAAGTTATTGCGCGTCTTTATGTTTTTTTTGCAGAATTTTTAATTTAATTTTCGAAAGTTGCAAAAGTTTTTCTGTGATCGTTTTTTCTGGTCAAGTCTCCCCATTGCGGGGAGACTTGACCAAGGCGTGGGGAGACTTGACCAAGAGAATTTTGAAAAATCATAACAAAAAATAATGACATAAAACATACTGTAATTATTTTTTTCCCTATTGTCGAGATCCTTAGGTAGCAGTAAAAAATACAAAAGAGTTGCATTTGATAAATTTTGATTTTTTTTTAATGCATTTCTTTTTAAGGATTAACTGTACTGCTTGCATTACATGTTCACACGTCACGAAATCAGTCCTGCTATTGCTAACTTTGTTTACAAATATTAAAATATAAAGACTTATGTTTGGGGTGGGATTTTTTTATGGCGTGATTAACATTAACAGTAGATACCAAAGCATAATAAATATTAGGAATTTTGTATCTTTCTTCAGCTAATCGCCACTTGGTCAAGTCTCCTTATAAAATTTTGGTCAAGTCTCCCCAACAGTAATTATTGCGTTCAATGTCATGCAAATTCTAGTAATAACTATTTCATTGTTCCAGTTTATGTAAAATCATTTCACTGCTTCACAAGATGATAGATTAGTACAGTAATAGTAACTAGTAGTCGAGTAGATATGTCCATACAAAGTTTGATAAAAATTACATGATTTGATGCAAATTTATTAATCACGTAATATTTTCTGCAAGGAAAGGATTTTTCTCTCCAAACTTTTAAGATTACCTTAAGAGATCGAAACAAGTATAAAAATATTTTTGAAAAAAAAATTGAGAATTGAATAGAAGACGCCATAGCCGAAAATAGAATTTTGCGCTTGGTCAAGTCTCCCCATGTTCCCCTACAGCTATTTTTCTAAAAATGATTTCAAGTTGATGTCCGTTTTCGTATTCCGGGGTGACTTTGATAACCTGCATGTTTACCCACATTAAGTTATTGATGTCAATGTTTTTCATTCAAATGTTTGTTTAAACTAATTCTGGAAAGATACTCATTGTTAAATAGATGTTAATTGGTAATATACAAATTATTCAATGTACTGTAAAATTCGAGTAACCAAAATTCGTATAATTTGTGTCCAACTAGAATAAAAGATTCTGAAAACCTTTAAAACTGCTAAAATTGTTTTATTTCAGTGCTTTATCAATGTACAAAAAGTTTCATCCATTTTAACACGTTGGAATATTGAACAATAAAAAAATGCTGCGAATTTTAGCTTAAAATAATTTAAAATAATTGCCAACTAGTTTCACAAAAAAATGTATTTATAATAAACAAACTCCTAAAAGTAAATTTGGTGCATCCCACTCTAAAGGAAAATAAAATCTCGCTTGGAATTTATTACTCTTGCTCAAATTTGAGATTTATTTGTTTTCCAAAAAATAGACACTTTATGAAGCTTCGTAAAAATAAGGTAAAGTCAAATTTCGGTTTTTTGTAGTTTTTGTACCCAAAAACCGAACAAAATACTCAAAAAGTATAACAAACCAGTATTTCATAAGTTTAGAGTAAAAATCATTTCAAATTAAAATGATTCGGTACTATTCTGGTTTAATAAGCGATCTACGAAAAAAGTTTCGAGTGATCGAAGTCACTCCGATGATCAAAGTCACCCCGGTTTACGGTATACAAGTTTTCACGCGCAAGCGCTAGCCGCTCGTACGAGATTTGCTGGATCCCCAAAAATGATCACTTAATCGCTTGTGATTGCCACATTTAACAGAACTCGGACAAAATGATACAATAAGCAACAACTGTCGTGATTTTGTCCTTTCTTTCCATCGGATACTGCCAATTGCACACATAATAGTATATCAATCATAATGAACTTAATGTTGCAACCAGCAGCAGCATTTTAGTCGCTTTCTATGGTTTCCAACTAATGCCTATGCAAATTTTACGTAATGATACAGTGAACAGATAATAAGAGGCAACCACGGAGAGCGACTAAAATGTTGTAACTGATTGAATCTATAAGTCAATAAGTTGGGATTATTATTTCGATTTCATGTTTTCAGTATGTGATTGTCTTTCGTTTTTTTTAATTCGTAATGGAATAAAATGAAAGAGGTGATCAGAAATCACGGAGAAATAAGAGGACAAAGAATCAATCCATTGAAATCGACTCAAGAGCATCTCTTCTACTCTCTTTCCTACTACCTCGTTCCTATAGATTCAACTTGAGTGCTTTCGAAAGATCCTTACGTCCTCGTTATCCGTAGGACTTTAATGCATTAAGCACAACAGTTCAACAAAATGTTTCCAAAACTGTGGTAAAACAAACCTGCTATCAAACAGACATTATAGAATTGTTCAGGTAGTCGTTCATCTTTTCCAATCTTTATGGTTATTGTGGAAAAAAACTTAGAGCAAAGTATTTTTATTAAGAACAAACCAACATATTTGGTCGGTGTTAAGTCAGACCGGACTAAGTCGCAAAATATCAAAAAATGAGATAATGATAGCACTGGATAAAGAATTTCGTTAGCTACATTTGACTGTTGCCAGATTTGATATATCTAACAATAAACAAGAATTATGGCAAACATTAATTTCTAATCACAATGTAAAGTATGCTGCGATTCAAACTTTAAACTCGTTTTTCTCGAAATCAATATGTTGTCGCTTAGTCCGGTCTGACTTAACGCCGACCATTTGTTTGACGAATTGACTTCGATAGTGTATCCGAATTCATCATAGAACGTTGGCTTAACACCTTACTCTACGGCAAAGGGGAATTAAGTGTGATGTATTCTATTCTATGTGTCGGAAGCAAGTGATACTGAAATTATTGAGCTCCCTCATATTTACAGTTTCTAGTTATTTTGGTGGTGTCATCAATAATACATTTAACAAATTGTACGTAAGTTAGAAGATGCCAGTACTCAGTGTTAAGTGATTTTCTTTCGATTAGTGAACAATTTCAGAGTAGTAGTTTTTTGTAGATTAACACAATTATTCTTGCTTGCGACAAATTCGAAAGCGATTCGAACGAATAGTAAATCCATTTAATTTCGCTGATTCTGGCCAGGCCCATTCTTGAAAATAGTTTCATTTTAGCTTAAAAATTGTGTTCGCCTGATGCCACAGAACTGGTAATAGTGCCAAGAGGCCACATCAAGAAAATAGAAGTTGAACCGTTTAACCGCATCTACAAATCACCTGCCATATCAGAAGATTTAGAACAAATTTCGATATTCTTTTCGTTCAAATATTCAAGACATGCTATATTCTATATTCTGCTCGAACGGGACATCACGTTTGATCAGTCGTTCGATTGAAACACATAGTGTGTTTTAGTTTTAAGGGATTTGCGTCAAGCCGGCGCTAATCTATTCCGACAATAAGTTAGTGTCGGTTTCTGATGAGGCGAAGTCGAAACGCAACATAGTATGGGATTCAAGACATATTTTTCAACTCGTTTCAGTTTATCGTCTTGTACGTCCTGTAAACTTGTCGTTTAGAGCACCTTGTATTTTCTAGCATCGTCAGGGATTGTCATATTCGTCATTCATAGCGCATGAATACTTTGAATTCTTGAATAACCACTCTGATGACTGGAATAAATTGTAACTAAATAACTAAAATCAAATTGAACATCAAAAATTCGTCAAGCCGATAGCTTTCCTTGTAACAGAGAACATATTTTTAAGATTTGTAGTTTCCATTGTCTTAGATTGGGAATTGTTTTCATTGAGAACTTTCCAAAATTTCATTCCGTTTCTAGTGACTATCTCAAATCATCAGTCTTAATATATTTATACAACAATTTTTTAATCTTCTCCCGAAACAAAATCCTGAATACGGGCCTGCCCGCCGACATGTCAAGAGCTATGGACGATGACAAAAACGATGTATGATTACAAGATCTGACACTTAGTTCAGTTCTTTGCTGTTAAGCGTTCCATGCCACGAAATGTAAATGTTGAGTTCATTACTTTTGAGAGAAATTACTTTTCAGGTTTCTTGAACCCACCGGCACTCGTGCCGTTGTATTTATTGCAGCACCTTCAGAAACTCTTCTTTCAGCACCAGCGGCTGCTCAGTGCCGGAGGGTTAACATTGTTCGAGTGGAGAGGATGCAACTCGCCCAACTGATGGCTTCCTACCTTACAATACACATCGAAATAAATGACACAATGGCTACTCAAATCGATATAATCTTGAATAAAGTAAGCAACCAATTCTAACGAGTGATACGATAAAAATTGGGTTAAACAAAAATGCGTGAAAATTATCTTCTTTTTAAAGTAACAAAAAATATTCAGCGAGGGCTTCCGGTTGACCAAATGCGAGACCCCGGCTTATTCATTTTACTCCTGCTTTCAGATTATGTCCAGGCTCCTCGTCCTCTTGGTTCGCCACAGAACGTCAGCGTGCCTCATATTGCATCCCCCTTCCCCCAATGACATATTGGAAAAATTCTTGCCCTTAGCCACCTGAAGATTATTGGCGCATAGCATTCCATAATGGCAGGATGCCAAATCCACACGAAATAATAGTATTGCCCTAAGAAAGGTACCAGGCCGTTTTTACAGATACTCGTTCATGTAAATTTTCTGGTTGACGGTCCCGGTTGCAATGGAAACATCACTTTTCAAGCCACAGATACAGATAGCCTGCCAAACCAAATATTTCTTAAGAAAAAACTTCGACAGTTTTGGATGCTTTAAAATATCAGTCGCCTTTCTCCTTCCAGTTTTAATAATATCACTAACTCGGCGAAGGAGTAGTTCGATCTTTCGCGATGCGCGAGCAATATTATAATGCGTTGCCTCTCTTGCTTGGAAGCCATTTTAATCAGTGAGAGTAAATGTGAAAATCAAAATAGAGGTAACGATTAGAAATGCGTCAAATTTAAGTCGATCAATACCCTGTAGCTACCGCTTTGTTGCTTATCCCCCGAACAAACAGTTTCACGGTTTTCATGGTAAAGGGTGACAAGTCCCCTCTTGTCATGGGATATGTTGGTAGACTCGAGGGAAACGCAATAACTAGACCAAACCCTTCTTACCCTTCTTACCAGTAATAGTTTTCATAAAATACTAAGCATGTTCTCAGTGACAAAGAATACGCATAGGTTCTTATACTAAGAAGAATATATTCCGCTTCTAGAGCGGTTTAAAAAACTGGGAAAGATGTACCTTGTAGAGTGTCACCCGACAGCGTCTGTATTAGTGTAAACATGATGTGAACGACCCATTCTTTGCTCTCGAGGCCAGAAATTGAGTTATTTTTGGTAAACAAATGGTAAAGAATATATCTAATTAGATTTAGATTTTTTTTGGGGGTGGGCGTAGCGTATTGGTAAATCGATTGCCTTGTACGCAGCGCACCTGGGTTCGGGTCCCGACCCCGCACATAGGGTTAGAAATTTTTCATAAGAGATTTTTCTAACCCGAAGAGGCGAATGACCGTAAGGTTAAAACCTCTATAATCGACATGAAAAAAAAATTTATTCTGAAGCTATAGCTGCATGACTTTTGAATTCTAATTTTAAAGACCAGAAAAAAAAAACATTGGCCACCTTAAAATATCATTGATTACATTGATAGTGAAACTGCTCCCGAGTAAGACGTTTCATAAAAGTATTGGCCCGAATCCATTTTTTTAATTATTCAGTAAACATACCGCTATGTTTTCCCATGCATGATTTGCCATTTTTTGTTCTATTATTATAGTCTTTAATATGTCAAAAAATACGTAAAGATTAACCCTTTCATGCCCAACTTTTGTCTAGTACATGTATGGTTTCAAAACTATTTTTCCTTGAAAACAGTGGGATCAAGAAACACGAAAAGCCTTTTTTCATAAAGATAGGTGCTTCCCTTGCAGTGCTAGAAGCTGCTCAATTTTTACCTTTTAATGCTCAATGCAATCCTTCTAGAATATTTACAATAGTCCAATTGTGTGGAAAAGGTACCCAAAGACAGTCTAAAATGAAAAGTTTTATCAGTTTTCGAAAATATTGCAACATAACAAAGATATATGAAAAATTCATTTTCTGTCGTCAACATAAACTGTTCCTGGCAGCACTGCTACATCGGAATCCAATCAGACTAATTGCAATAACTTCAGTACTAGAGCTGATCCTTGCAACTGTTAGTACTCAAATGAAGGTCAATAGTCACATTTATTAGCCTTACTTGTTTTTGTGAAGAAATCTTGCCTCAAACAAAAGTTATAGCTAAACGTTGTTGTCCACAAACAACATGGGCATGAATTGGTTAAACAAATGGCAAATCGTTGCAGATTTCTCCAGATTTCGAAAGTTCCAGATTTAGATTCAAAATAGTCGGCAACACTGGTTGGAGGCGGTCGCCTAAATGTACACAATAGTCCGACTACCGGGGGGTTAAATTGATTCGAATTCGTTGAATTGATTTAAAAGCAAATTAAATGTATCGTTTAAGACTAATACAGATAAATATAGGGTTTTACATTTTATTTGTGAAGCAAAAATAGGGTGCGATTGAACGAATGTCTATCATTGTAGCAGTGCTTGAATATATGAGAGACAAACCTAAAACCACTACTCAAAATTCATAAGCACTACTCAAAAGCCAGTTCCCAAAATTACTGTCCGATGGTTAACACCTCAACTGTTGATACAATCATGCCCCACCGATGAAGTAGAATAATTCAATCAACGAGTAGATCGAGTGCCGTAATCCGTGCCGATCCAACTTCCTAATTTGTGAATGATACCTACTTACAATCAACAATTAATGGTTCACGCCTAGGTGAAATCAAGTTTTGTTGAAATTATGCGTTAAAAAGAATCAATTATGAGATTCCTTCACCACAATCTAAATCGAAATCTAAATGGTTCAAAATATTGGGTTACTACTATTTGAGACCTACTCTAGCGATTCAGATAGTTAAGCGCTGGTCTCATAAGCCACTCGTCGAGCGTTGGAGGCCCAACCTGGAAGTGCTCTTAGTGGTAAGTAGCATCGTAGCATTAGCCCCATCATGTGCACTAAGAATCAGATGATAATTCTTCCGAACCAGAAGGCTAAATTCCGCAAAGGAATATAGTACCAAGGCTTTCCATTTTTACTAATTCAAGTTTCTTCCGCAAACAACCCAGAAATTCATGGAAATTTAGATTTTTAAATGAAAAACAACCTCCTACCAGTTAAATTTCTACGACACCGGGTGCCTCTAGCCCCCAGCAGTAAAAACTTGAAAAATATATTCTGTTCCATGTAAATCACATCAATCAGCAAATTTCGGGTAGGCGCGTGGGCTGCTGCTACCCACGAAGGCGTAAATGGTCAGTTATTAACAGTAGGTACTTCAAAAAGCATTTGTTGGACTGGACGAGCTACAAAAATGCCAGCTGTTGAACTTCCGCGATTCCGTGACTGCCGTAACATACGTGAATCTGTGCTGAAGTCGGCCGAATGGAAGAATAAGCATCAACATTTGGTCACAATCAATGTCGAGTTAAAGTGTGTATTGTTTTTTTTTTTGCGAATCTCAAAACCACACGATTGGCGGCGTACAGTTGCAAGATGTCAATTAGGAGCGGCAGCGATTTGTTGAGTAATTCTTCACAAGCAATTATTTGGCACCACATGGTGTTTGGAGTTGATGTGCGCTATGTGGGTTTGAAATGACGACTTTTGAAATATTTCATATTTTATTGAAGACAAGACCAGCAAGCATACGAGATAATGACGATATCTATTTGGCCAAAAAAGTTGGGCAAGAATGAGTTCAAGTTATATTCAATATATATTCAAAATTATCGGCTTAACCCAGCTTTCATTATTCTGCCACATTGCACTGATAAATACCTTTATTTTAGCTGGAGAATCCATTTATAATTCGCACACTATAAAAGCACTCGTTAAACGCTAGGATAGGCCTAGTGTTATAAAACGTGATTCAGAAATACGGTGGTACATATTGTCAGCATGTTTTTTTCAGATACACTATCACAGTAAAATCAATCTTTCTGCATCCAGCGCTCAAAAAAGAATCAGCAGTGCAGTCCCATCTAAAATATATACTTAAAAATATTTTGTAATGCAATTTCAGATATAAGAAATCAATTATTCCAAATGATTCAACTGGTTGCTCTTTACAGAGATTTTATTTTCATCTGCACATTCGATTCGGC
>NW_026683413.1:0-56602 GCF_030247195.1 Topomyia yanbarensis | reverse complement strand
CTGGACGTGGGTACGCTTACCCTAACCCGTTATCCTCGACAACAAATCCTGCCAGCCGCTCACTTCTGGACGGGATGGCTTTTCACGGACTAAATCAAGTAAGCACGATTTCCAACCATCAATCCCGTTTTCTTGACCTTGTCTTCGTCAATGAGAATGCTTTGCCTGAGTGTTCTGTGAGTGAAGCTTCCAGTGTGATCGTTCCTTTGGATAACTATAATCCCGCTTTAGAAAAATCCATTTCCACCATTAGTTCAGTTAGTTAGAAGCTTTAGCTGTGAATCGTCGTAATTTTCGCAAAACTGATCTAGTAGCTCTACGCCGCTCACTGTTGCTGATTGACTGGAGCGTACTACTTGATCAAGTGAATGTAGATGTTGCAGTTGATCTCTATAATCGGTTACTCCTTGACTGTGTTGAAAAATCTGTTCCAAATTATCAACCTCCCAGGAAGCCTCCCTGGTCGAACGCAATGCTTCGGAATCTGAAACGCATCCGTGCCAAAGCTCTACGTGCGTACACAAATCGACGATGTCCTCTTCTCAAGCGCTTTTTCGCAATATCCACAATATCCAGTAATGAGTACCGCTGTTATAATAAATGTCTGTACAAAGGATATGTGAACCGCAACCTACAAAATTTACGACGAAATCCGAAGGGCTTCTGGACTTTTGTTAATACGAAGAGGAAGGAAACGGGTCTTCCGTCTAGGATGGTCTACAATGGCGAAGTAGCGACTACGACGGCAACAAAGTGCTCCCTATTTGCCAGTTACTTCTCGGGTGTCTTCACTACTGATGCTCCAACTGCCATCGAGCTCGACAACGCGTCCCGTGATGTTCCCGTTGCACAGAGGAGTAACTAGAACAAATTCTTGGCCAAAAACCAAAATTTTTTTTTTCGATTTTTTTGTTTCGTTATATTTTGTTTACATACCTAAGAATCTACTGTATAACGTGGCAAAATTAGGAGTATATCAAAAATTGTTAAAGAATTTTTGCATGTATGCCCAATGGTGATATTTTAAGGGATATTTTAATCGGTTTTCGTTATATATTCAGTAAAATCGCTTTCTAGTGATGATGACTGTATTAAATAAGACAATATTATTACAAATCTAGTTCAACACAACCGTTTGTTTAACTTCAGCTTAAAACTAACTAAAAAAGTAGACTTGCTGTGCATTACACCAACTTTAAAAAATACCTTCTTTAAACATTTTATTCCAAATTTGAATGATAAAAAAGTTACATTATACGGCTAGATCCGGCAAAGTTGCTGAGGCAGTATTACAAAACAAGATTTCAGCTATACAAAAAATATTCGAACTCTTCCGATCTTGTCCGATCCACCAAACCCAAGCGATTTGAAAATATTGAAATTTTTACTAATTTGAGGTACACCGAAATGCGGTAGGGCCAAATATTATGTTTGCCAAAATGTATCTCTATGAAAATATGCACAGGCGTCCCTTTTCTTCTCCCTTTCCCACTGATCAAATGTTTATGCAACTGGAAAAACAAATGTATTCGCAAAGATCACCTAGAAATTACTAGTATTCGAAAGGATATAGAAAATTGGCCTCTGCACTGGTTGGTGGGTAGATGCCAAATTGCTCCAAAAACTAGTAATTGTCTATTTTTAGTTCATATTAAGGCATAATAACAACGATTGCAGCAGCAAATAATTTTGGCCAGGATTCGACCCCAATTGCTCCTCTGTGCGTTGGTGCGGTGGATATGGATGTATTCACCATTTCAGAACAATCGGTTCACTCTGCAATACAAAAATACGATATCGTCGTATGCTCCAGGACTAAGCCTTCAGCTGTTCTGAAAAAAAATGTTCGGATATTTTAGCGATTCCACTGACGCACCTTTTCAATGTGTCACTTCAGCAGCAAAAATTTCCCGATGATTGGAAGTGTTCAGTCATGTTTCCGGTATACAAGAAAGGTGACAAAAGCAACATCGAGAACTACCGGGCAATTACTTCGCTGAGAGTCGAGTCAAAAATTTTCGAATCGCTTATCAACGAGGTGCTGTTCTCTGCTAGTAAACATTACATAAGCACTTGTCAGCACGGATTCTTTCCCGGTCGATCGGTGGAAACGAACCTGGTCTCCTTCACATCCTTTTGTGCGGAACAAATGTCCAAACAACTGCAGGTTGACACGATCTACACAGATCTTAAGGCTGCTTTCGACACTGTTAACCATGAGATACTGCTAACGAAGCTTGATAAACTTGGATGCACCGCCCGATTTTGCCGTTGGCTTCGATCATACCTTGTTCGCCGTAAAGTCATTGTTCAAATTGGTGACAATGAATCTGAGTCCTTTTCCAACCATTCTGGAGTTCCTCAAGGTAGTACGCTTGGCCCGCTACTGTTTTCACTGTTCGTGAATGATGTTGTTTTCGTCTTAATGCGTGGAGGGAAACTGTTCTCCGCCGACGACTTGAAAATATTTCTAATTATAAGGAAAGAAGCCGATTGCCATGAGCTACAGTATCTCGTTGATATCTTTTATAGTTGGTGTAAAAGAAACATGATGGTTCTTAGTGTTGCTAAATGCTTTGTTATCAGCTTTCATCGAACGAGGAACAGGTTGGCTTTCAACTACAATGTTGCTGGTACTCAGCTGCAACGCGTTGATCATGTAAAAGATTTGGGCGTCATCCTTGATGAAAGGCTAACGTACACCCATCACTTCTCAACGATCATTGACAAAGCTAACCGTCTATTAGGTTTTATGTTCAAAATATCCAACGAATTCCGGGACCCTTTGTGCTTCAAAGCGTTGTATTGTTCACTGGTGCGCTCACAGTTGGAATTCGCAAACATCGTCTGGTGCCCCTACCATACAATTTGGAGCCAAAGAATTGAAGCCGTCCAGCGCAGATTCATAAGATATGCGTTACGTCAATTACCTTGGAATGATCCGCTGAACTTGCCGCCATACGAAGACCGTTGTCGATTACTAGGACTGCACACTTTAGAAGATCGTAGACACGCGTCGCAAGCCACCTTCGTATCTAAGCTTCTTCTCGCCGAATATGATGTTCCCGATCTCCTATCACAAATTAACCTCTACGCACCAACCCGCGTCCTTCGTCCTCGAACACTGCTGCAGACTGAAATGCGCAATACTGACTACGCTGCCAACAGCCCGATACTAGCAATGGTCCGTCGCTTCAACGATTTTACCGACAGCTTCGACTTCGTCATTAGTTCTGCATAGTTTAGAAATCGTTTGTTATCATCCTAGGTTAATTATTTTTAATTTAGTTCATTAAGACTCATTGTCAGATGGACGTAAATTGTTAAATACAAATATAAAAATACAAATATAAAATTTCGGACAGATCGCTTATATGGTTCCGGAAATATAGACTAAACCGTCCGGACACATATGGGATTCTCATATAAACAGGAACCACAATTTTTTTTTTCAAAGGGGGATCCCATGAAATTTCAGAAATATAATTCATACTTCGCACATTTTTAAAATTTATGAGATTTTATGTAATCTCGAAAAAATTGGCACCAGTTATTTGAACGTTCACGCAAGACGTGTGACTTTTTGGATTTTGGATTTTAGACTTATCTAACTAGCGTTATGTTGGAGTTAGATACTGATGAGGAGAATTTGAAACACTAAAAAACCAATCCTTTACGTTAGATATTGTGTTCTCATGCACAACACATTTTGGATTCACCAAAAAGTTTTTCCCGTTTGGAAAGCTTTGCACGGGAGAAGAATGTTGTCTTCGTCCGTCGTCATGGCGGCATGGCCTTTTCGTTTTTGACATTGCACCGACTACACCAGTGTATTCTGTGCTGCACTCATTCAAGCTTGAGCGTAATAAACCCATTGGTTTACAAACAAAACCCACATAAGACTACTGCATTCTTCTTGTTTCACATACTGTTCCCGCGATCTGCAATTGACGAGACAAAACAATGACGTAAGCGCACTGATTGTAGATATATTGACTACCCACCTCCAACATATTCTATGTACATCTGCGTATGTCTGCTGCTGGCCTGTTTATCCAACTACTTCGAGGCTGGATATCATAGCTTCGTCACACTTTTTAGCATCCCTCTCGAACGAACACCGGCTGAAAAATTGACATTGATGACAGCCCATCCCAACAACAACAACAAAATAACAACAAGAACGGTACGAGTGGGCAAAATATGAAATATTTTAAATGCATTATTCATGGAATGATAATAAAATAAAATAAACTTCAGCACCATTCGCCGTATCATCTGCTGGGCAGAAGTTTCAGAAGCGGCAGCCCATATTAAAAAGGGGGGAGGTGTTTCATCCCGTTTTTTTCTCTCTCTCTCTCTCTCTCTCTCGTCCACACCTTCCCTTAGGGCCCTGACAGAGTGCGAGCGGAACGCGAAGCGATGCTGAACGCGGGAAAACGCGCGTGCACGCGCGTTCTCGCTTTGCAGCCACTTCTTTATGTAAACCGCGTGAATATGCCAGAGAGCCCGCGAGAGAGCGCGGAGCGTTGAGCGATTTCCAACGCGGAACGCGGTAAAACAGTTCAAGTAGTGGTTTATCGCGCGTCAGTTCAGTGATTGGTAAATAAAATGGACTCGGAATCAATAATAAGCGAGGTTTTTTCTCACAACATATTGTGGGATAAGACGCTCAAAGAATACCACAACAGGGTTTTGGTGGAAAAAGAATGGAATACCATATCGAAACGACTGGATGTACCAAGTAAGTACAATGTTTACATGTAATACCAGGGAACATATTTGCCGAAAGCTGTGTTATTTTGCAATGGATATTTTTGGAGCTAAAATAGGTTCGTGCGTACGTTTGTTAATTAGAAAACACTCGCCAATTGATAGCGTCATATTCTTATATTGGATCTAATTATACTGATAGTAGTTCGGCTTGTACTTTTTATAACAAGGTAAGTTCCAGTTCAAATCATCTTTTCTCTAGAAAAAGTCATTCTACGACTCTAATTTCAAATAATATGTAATATGTTGGGGTTTTAAGTTCAGTCCAAAATAGGTCACTTTTGACGATGCAAAAACTTCAATTCGGCCACAATCCACATATAGAAATTAGGTTTGTTCCAGTGTCTTGAAATATTCTGGAGGAAATTAGGAAATAATTGCCCCTGTATTCGATGCATCTCCCTTTTTCTTCTGCTACCACCAAACCAGCGAGTTTTTTTTATCCCATTCCCATTTGCCATTTGACCCGAAACAGATGGGAGTGAGGAGCGTATACTGGATCAAACGTATCGTTCTAGGTAGTACAAAGCTGGGTAATTTATGAATAACTAACTTGTGTAAAACAATGTATTCTATATTTTATGTTCCAAATGCGGGGTGAAATAATTACTCATATATTTTAAAATCTTTCAATACTTTGTATCACAATCATACTGTGGAACGAATTAAGGTGGTAAAGTAAGAATTCCAGCGTGAAAAAAAAATTGGGTGATCAAAACTTTTGAAAATTATAATGTATCATTTCAATACCATTCTGTAGTTTTTCAATGTATAAATATATACAAGCTACACGGAGACAAAGCGTTTTGTAGAACGTCCCTGGAAAACACAGGTCATTCAAAAACCGCTTAACCGATCTATTTCAAACTTTGCATACACATACTATGTATACAAAATCTAACCCCTACATTCAGTTTTCGAGATAGTTTTTCAATTAAGGAGGTCTTTTATTCATAAAATGGTGATATTTTTTATCAAAAATTAAGGTTAAGTTTAAGTAGTTTTTTTAATGACAATTACACAGCAAATCATGTTTGTCGCTTGTCGATATTTTTGCATCGCAATATTACAAAATGCTATTGAAATGATACATTATAATGTACAAAAGTTTAGATCAATTCTCTTCAACCAAATTTCTAAAAGAAATTCGCAAAAAAGTGTTTTTTTTTACACTGAACACCCCCCCCTTACAATTTGATATGAAATAAAACTCGTTGCGGACGTACATAATCAGAGTGATTGATTCAGAATATGGATAGTTTAGAAATTTACAGCTAATTATATATTAACAAACGTCGGTCTCGTCACATATTGCAATCCGTTAGATATTTTTTAATATATTTGAACATTTATATTTAGTTATTCCTAAGAGCCAGTTTTTCAAAAGGTATCACTTTTTAATTCGAGAGGCCGTATGGATGTGCTCCGATTTTGATGAAAATTTCAGCGTTTGTTTGTGCATATGAGGACTTCGCTCATCTCAAATATTAGAATCCTACTTTGGGGGAAAGTGGGGAAAAACGAATAGAAATTTAACCCGAAGAAATAGGTCGAAGTTTAAAAATCTTTCTGGTTAACTCTGTTTGGGTCCTGGTTAAGAATCTCTCGAGGGGAGATAGAGGATCATATTTGGAGAAAAATTGTTCTACACATACCATCAAATCTCAGCCGTTACCGAGTTATTGTACTTTTCCTGAAATTGACTTGTTTGTCTTTAAATGCCTCTAAGTCAAAAAGTACCCTTTGTATTCCAACTCTATTGTTTTCATTAGAATGGTGAGAAAATTGGTGTCCTCAAATCTTTCAGTTATTGAGCTACAGTAACATTTTAGAAGTAAAGTATCTAGAAATTAGAGTTTTTTATCGAGTTTTTGTCCATTTCTCGAAAACATAAATAGTAAACATAATTATTTTAATGCTTTTGATTGTTCTCTTCTTGTTTTCACGGGGTTATTGAACTTGAATATTTTTATCTTATTTTCTCTTATACTAGCTATAAAAAGTATGCCACTTATCATATTTTTTGTTTCAACTGGAAAACTAAGAAAATTATAAATAGAAAAATGTACAAATATCTTACAGTTAAGTGAATTTGATACTCTTTTAGATGTACATTAGTTCAAAGTAAGTGTATTATTAGCATTCTTCCTAATTTTCCTCAAAATAGTAAGTTCTACAATTCCTTCTTTGAGTCCGTATCATTATCTCTATTTGTTTCGACGCAAAATTATTTTAATCACATCATTGCATATGCAAAAACGACGATTTTGAACCCACTGCGTTTGTGGCGACGTCATGTTGTTGCTACTATTAAATTGCAGCGAAATAAAAAGAGATAGGGATAAAGTGTCAAAAAACAAGTTGTAAAGATGTTTAATGGTAGTCAAATTAACAATCGCAATTATGAAATTTGTTAGTTTGTAATTAGACTAATTACAAAATTCCTCTAAAAAAACCTGGTTACTTCCCCACTTTAAGGTTACTTAAAACAAATCAACTGAAAGATATAAGAGTTCTATTAAGCAGGAGATTTTCTCACCCTTACAATGAAGCCATAAGATTTGAAATACAAAGAACACTTCTTAAGTTAAAGGAATTTAAAGAAAAACAGGTCAAATAGCGAAAAAGTTCAATATATCTGTAACGGTTGTGATTTGATAATATGTGTAGAACGATTTTTTCCCCAAATGTGATCCTCTATCGCCCCTCCAGAGATTCTCAACCATGAACGAAACACTCTGATTAGTTTAATATTTCAGAAATCTAATTCGCATTTTTGATGCCAAAAGTTTTTTAAATGGCAGCCCTAAGTTTGCGCCGCTAAAACAACGAAAATGATCCATAAAAAATTGAAAAACGATCCATAAAAAAGTTGTTCATGTTCCATAAAACAAAACTTAAAACCCATAAAACAGTGTGAATGATCCATAAAAATGGTGATTGGATCCATAGATTATGTAAAATTGAACAATAAAATTGTCGCAAAAGAGCATTAAAATAGTAATAAAAGAGCAATTAAAATCAACCAATGCCCCATAAAAATATTGGAAATGTTCCATAAAATGCTACATTTGCGCCATAAATTAACTGACATTGATCCATAGAATATTAACAATGTGCATTAAAACACGTCGATATGTTCCATAATATCGACAAAAATGTTCCACGGTATTACAAAATGGAGCAATAAAATGTTAGAAAAAGTTCTATAAATTTGATGAAAATGTTTGCTAAATAATGTTTCTTGGTCCATAGAAGATGTAAAAATGAACATTAGAAATCCTATGTATTGATTCATATATCGAACGTTAAATTATCGTTCATGGATATTTATAAAACGATCCATAAGAAAAGAAAATGTAAAACGATCCATTGATATGTGCTTATGCACCAGAAAAATTAAATTTAATGAATTCATGCGAAATTTTTGCAATTCGAACTAATAATAAAGAATATTACATTTGGTTGAAATTCCAAATCCGTGAGCAATCAAATCTTCTCAGCATCCGCGGAAATTAAAAAGTCTCCATCCAACAATATGATCCAACAGATTGAATAACGAATTTCGCGATACTTGTCAAGCATTCCACGAGATGGTTTGTTTGAAGAAGAGTACGTCAAATTGTTTACTGTTGGAGATAAATTTATCTGTCGCGAACAACGAACACTTTCTTTCCTTGACTCCGATTGGCCTTCCACTTTATTGTCCAGTTGTAACTTCAATGATGCCCTGATGCACTCTCCTCACCCAGTAAGGGGTTATTCAGATACCACGTGGACCAAAAAACCTTCGTTTTTGTCCCCCTCCTCCACCTACGTGGACAAGCGTGGACAATTCATATACCCCTACCCCGCCCCTCAATGTCCACGTGGACTTTCCCGACGTTTTTGTCAAGTAATATGGTATAAAGGGTTTCCAATTTCAGGTATTCGTATTGTGTTGGACTGTTTTTATACTGGCTGTATCCTGAAGAATCGAATAAAAACATATTTCAAACTTTTACATTTGACGAATTGCGCGCCAACTCGAACAAATGTTGGCAGCACCCTCTCAGATTTTAATGAAACTTTCTGTACATGAGAACTTTGTCACAAAAAACCACTTTGTATACTTTGTTTTTCCAAAAATGATCTAGACTGTCTTTTGAAAAGGGCCAAACTTTTTTTTACCAATTTTGTTCAAATGGCTATAGTCTAAAAAACGACAAATCATTCGTTATCGAGCACTCAGTCGAGATAGAAGTCTTTTGTCATCGGTCCGTACACTCTATAGCGACAAATAGTGTTAATCCGCGTTCAAGGTTATTTACACACTCTGCGCCTAGTTGAGGTTTCAGTATTTTTTCCCTTCTTTTGTGTTTCTGTTTCTGAGTACCGTTAGCCGGTCAGTGAAGTGAAACAGTGTTCTTCTAGTAAGCCGTCTGGATACCGTTACATACACAAGCTAAGTATTAGTTTTCGTTTCCCCTTCTTGGTTGTCTTAATAACGTGCACTGGGCAATAGGCCCGTGCAAAAATGACTTCCCCTGACGGCGGTTCATCTCAAGGTGAGATGGACGTCGAAATAAAATCGGCTCCCCGGCTCAAGGTATATCCGAGCTCGGCCACCGGGCCATTTGTGATCTTCTTTCGGACCAAAGAAAAAAAGTGTTTGAATCTGTTGCAGATTTCTCGAGTTCTGACGGATCGGTATTCGGCCGTGACAGAAATATCGAAAATTCGGCCTGATAAGCTTCGGGTGGTGGTTAACAGTTCAACTCAGGCAAACGATATTGCTGGATACGAGCCCTTTACGAGGGAGTACAGGGTGTATATTCCAGCTAGCAGGGTTGAAGTCAGTGGGGTCGTTTCCGATTCGAGTCTGAATTGCGAGGACCTGCTAAAATATGGGACTGGCTGTTTCAAAGACCCCATGCTTAAGCCAGTGAAGATACTGGAATGCAAACGTTTGCATTCAGCATCAGTCGCAGCTGACGGGAAGAAAACATACGTCAACTCAGACTCTTATCGGGTGACCTTCGCCGGCTCTGCCCTGCCTAATTACCTCCTTTTTGACAAGGTTCGTCTACCTGTTCGCCTCTTTGTGCCGCGGGTCATGAACTGTACTAATTGCAAACAATTGGGACACACAGCCTCCCATTGTAGCAATAAAGCCCGCTGTGGGAAATGCGGTGGGAATCATGCGGATGATTCCTGTGGTAGAGATGTCGAAAAGTGCCTCTACTGTGGGGGAAACCCACATGATCTCCCGGCATGTCCCGCGTACAAACAGCGCGAGGAAAATCTTAAGCGTTCCCTTCAGGGACGCTCTAAGCGATCTTTTGCAGAAATGCTTAAGATAGCTACGCCACCTGTCTCTACGAACATCTTTACCAACTTGTCTACTGACGAAGGCGACTGTGATGAACCCCAGGAGGGAACATCTTCTGCTGTGCCTAGAAGTAGTAGAAAAAGGAAGAACATTTCCTCTTCCAAGCTTCGTCGTAAAGGCCAGAAGGTGTCTCTTCATGGTCCCCCTAAAATAACTACTCAAGGAAGTACTGGTGCAAAACCGAAGCAAGTCGCTCCCGGTCTCAGTAACCTGAGCTCAGAAAAGGAGTTCCCAGCACTTCCAGGAACATCAAAAACCCCAAGTGTTCCCATATCTCAGCCAGAGAAAGAAAACAGTGCTGGCTTAATAAATTTCTCTGACATTGTGGACCGTATTCTTACAGCGTTAAACATTTCTGACCCCCTTAAAAGTATCTTGATAAGCTTTCTCCCCGCAGTAAAAACATTCTTGATGCAGTTCACTGCGAAATGGCCCCTCCTTTCAGCGATTGTATCCTTCGATGGCTAATTCATCGAACGAGGTCAAGGATTTAATCACTGTTCTACAGTGGAATTGCAGAAGCATTATCCCGAAAATCGATTCGTTTAAAATCTTACTAAATAATTTGAAATGCGATGCATTTGCCCTATGCGAGACATGGCTCACTTCAGAAATAATCCTACACTTCCACGATTTTAATATTATTCGCTTGGATCGAGAAGACTCTTACGGAGGAGTACTTTTGGGGATCAAAAAGTGCTATTCTTTCAATCGGATCGACCTCCCCTCGACACCAGGCATTGAAGTTGTCGCTTGCCAAACCAGAATTAAAGGCAAAGAACTTTGCATTGCTTCCACCTACATCCCCCCTAGAGCCTCAGTAAGCCACCGACGGCTTTGCGATATTGCGGAACACCTCCCCGCACCGAGGCTAGTTTTAGGTGACTTTAACTCCCACGGCACGGCATGGGGTTGCCTTCATGACGATAATCGATCTACCCTACTCCATGAGCTTTGCGACAACTTCAATATGACTATTTTGAATACGGGTGAAATGACACGGATTCCTGTCCCTCCAGCGCGACCGAGCGCCTTAGATCTGTCCCTCTGCTCGACATCGCTGCGGTTAGATTGCATGTGGAAGGTAGTCTCTGATCCCCACGGCAGCGACCATCTGCCAATCGTAATTAATATTGCTAACGGTTCAGGGCCACCGAATACAATCAATGTTTCGTATGACCTCACACGAAATATTGATTGGAAGAGCTACGCGTCCGCGATATCCGAAAAAGTAGAATCGACACAAGAGCTTCCTCCGGAGGAAGAGTACGGGTTCCTGGCTGGCTTGATTCTCGATACCGCGATTCAAGCTCAGACTAAACGCGTACCAGACGCGAATTCACGCGGGCGTCCTCCTAATCCATGGTGGGACAAAGAGTGCTCAAACGTGTACGCGGAGAAGGCCGCTGCGTATAAGACCTTCCGGGACGACGGGCTGCCAGCTAGCTACCGACAGTACGCGATGGCGGAAACGCGCATGAAGAGTTTGATAAAAGCCAAAAAACGTAGCTACTGGCGCCGGTTCGTCGACGGACTAACGAGAGAAACATCGATGAGCACTCTTTGGAGTACGGCCCGGCGCTTACGAAACCGAAACAGTACCAATGAGAGCGTGGAATATTCAAACCGTTGGATATTCGATTTTGCCAAGAAGGTTTGTCCGGATTCCGCCCCGGCACAGAAGATCTACCGCGCCGCGTCCCCTCACAATAACGCGAACGAAACACCGTTTTCGATGGTGGAGTTCTCACTTGCTCTCTTGTCATGTAACAATAAAGCCCCAGGGCCAGACAGAATCAAATTTAACTTGTTAAAGAATCTGCCAGACTCTGCCAAGAGACGCTTGTTGAATTTATTTAATAAGTTTCTTGAGGATAATATTGTCCCTCATGACTGGAGGCAAGTGAAGGTCATTGCCATTCAAAAACCAGGAAAACCAGCCTCCAACCACAACTCGTATCGACCGATTGCGATGCTGTCCTGTATCCGAAAGTTGTTCGAGAAAATGATCTTGTTTCGCCTCGATAATTGGGTTGAAGCAAATGGCTTACTGTCAGATACACAATTTGGTTTCCGCAAAGGCAAAGGGACGAACGATTGTCTTGCGTTGCTCTCAACAGAAATTCAAATGGCTTATGCTAGCAAAGAGCAGATGGCATCAGTTTTCCTAGATATAAAGGGGGATTTTGATTCAGTTTCTATCAAAATTCTTTCTGAGAAGCTGCACCAGCATGGTCTTTCACCGACTCTAAACAACTTTTTGCTAAACTTGCTGTCTGAAAAACATATGCATTTTTCGCATGGTGATTTATCGACATCACGAATTAGCTACATGGGTCTTCCCCAGGGCTCATGTCTAAGCCCCCTTCTCTATAACTTTTACGTGAATGACATTGACGAATGTCTTGTCAATTCCTGCACGCTAAGGCAGCTTGCAGATGACGGTGTGGTCTCTATTACAGGTCCCAAAGCCGTCGATCTGCAAGGACCATTGCAAGATACCTTGGACAATTTGTCTGCTTGGGCCCTCCAGCTAGGTATCGAGTTCTCCACGGAGAAAACTGAGCTAGTCGTATTTTCAAGGAAGCGTGAACCAGCGCAACTACAGCTTCAATTAATGGGTCAAACTATTGCTCAGGTTTCAACTTTCAAATATCTCGGGGTCTGGTTCGACTCTAAAGGAACCTGGGGATGTCACATTAGGTATCTGAAACAGAAGTGCCAGCAAAGGATCAACTTTCTCCGTACAATAACCGGAACATGGTGGGGTGCCCACCCAGGAGACCTGATCAGGCTGTACCAAACAACAATATTGTCGGTGATGGAGTACGGGAGTTTCTGTTTCCGCTCCGCTGCGAACATACATTTCATCAAACTAGAGCGAATCCAATATTGTTGTTTGCGTATTGCTTTGGGTTGTATGCACTCGACACATACGATGAGTTTAGAAGTGCTGGCGGGCGTCCTTCCGCTGAAAAATCGATTTTGGGAACTCTCCTATCGATTGCTCATCCGATGCGATATCTTGAACCCGTTAGTAATTGCAAATTTCGAAAGGCTTATCGAGCTCAATTCTCAAACCCGATTTATGTCCTTGTACTTCGATTACATGGCACAAAATATCAATCCTTCTTCATACTATCCCAACCGTGTCAATCTCTTTCGTGCTTCTGATTCAACTGTTTTCTTTGACACATCCATGAAAGACGAGATTCGTGGAATCCCGGATCACATACGCCCGCAAGTGATCCCAAGCATCTTTCATAGTAAATTTCGAGAAGTCGACTGCAACAAGATGTTTTACACCGACGGGTCAAGCCTCGACGGCTCCACTGGCTTCGGTATATTCAATCAAAACCTCACCGCCTCATTCAAACTCAATGATCCTGCTTCAGTTTACGTCGCAGAACTTGCTGCTATTCAGTATACCCTTGGGATCATTGATACTTTGCCCACCGATCATTACTTTATTGTCTCGGATAGCCTCAGCTCAATCGAGGCTCTCCGTTCAATGAAACCTAGAAAGCACATTCCATATTTTCTGGGGAAAATCTGGGAGCGCCTGCGTGCTTTGTCTACAAGATCGTACAAGATTACCTTAGTTTGGGTTCCCTCGCATTGCTCCATTCCAGGTAATGAAGAAGCGGACTCTTTAGCTAAGGCGGGCGCTTTGCAAGGTGACATATATGAAAGACCAATTAGCTTCAGCGAATTTTTCAGTATTACTCATCAGAGAACCCTCGAAAGTTGGCAAACATCATGGAGCAATGGTGAACTGGGAAGGTGGCTACATTCGATAATCCCTAAGGTATCGACGAAACCTTGGTTCAGAGGGATGGATGTGGGTCGGGATTTCATTCGCGTGATGTCTCGGCTCATGTCCAATCACTACACGCTGGACGCACATCTCCGGCGTATTGGGCTCGTGGATAGCGGTATCTGCGCTTGTGGCAACGGTTATCACGAAATCGAACATGTTGTCTGGGCATGTGCCGAGTACTGTTCTGCCAGATCTCAACTATTCGATTCCCTTCGGGCCCGAGGAAGATCACCCAATGTCCCGGTTCGAGATGTACTAGCAAGCCGCGATATTCTCTACATGTCCCTTATATACACGTTCCTCAAAACCATCAATATCCAAATTTAAATGCCCCTATCTTTTCTCTTATCATTCCCAGAAGTGCCCTCTTCCGCCTACCGTACCCCAACGATGGTTTGATACGACTCCAAGACGAGACAAAACATCTGTCGAATGAACCAACAACACGAGATCTACAGTACAACATCACACGCGCAGCGCGGTGTGTTCCCGATCCGTATCTGAGCCGTACTACGAAATCGTCTGGAGGAACCCCTGCCGGCTCGAGGAAAACCGCCCGGCGTCCCAATACTTGATACATCCGTTCGAATCTGTAATCCTGGCCGTTGATTCCTGATGCCGGAAACTGAAGTTTATATCCCCCCCCCCGTTCAGTCTTGTCCACCCTCTCTCCCATGTCTCTGATACACAGATGTATGTCTTCACCCCCTTCTCCCCTTGAATATCTTCCCAAAACTTATGTGCCCCCCTATCTTCTAGTGTTAGTTGATCAATCCATTCGAATCTGTAATCCTGGCCGTTAATTCCTGATGCCGGAAACTGAAAGTTTATATCTCACCCCCCCCCCCCCCTTCAGCCTTGTCCACCCACCCTCCCATGTCTCTGATACACAGATGTATGACTTCACCCCCTTCTCCCCTTGAATATCTTCCCAAAATTTATGTGCCCCCCTATCTTCTAGTTTTAGTTGAACAATATTTAATCTCGTTAAGAAATGCGCAACAGTACCACTACTTTAAAATAGTCCTAATTAATTCCCCTTAATCTTGAACCACTCTTTCTAGTTATCTCTAGTTAATAAGCTTGTAAAATGTTCCGCTTAGTTAATAATTAGTTTTTCTACAATCTCCCTTCTAAAAATCATAAAGTGAATTACTATACAAAGAACACACAAATGACCCGTCCCCCAAATCTTACGAATATTATATTATACCCTCTTTTATATGTATAAGTTAGCTGTAGTTTTTTTTAGTTTTATTATATAAAACAAAATAATATTGAAATGTGTATCCCCCTAGTTTTAAGAAATTCAAAATGTAAAACAATGAAAAAATGGCACCTTTAAGCTAACGCATACGTGCCTTATCAAATAAACAAATTGAAAAAAAAAAAATAAAAAACGACAAATCCTACAAAAACATGTTGTAGGAGTGATTTTCACAAAATTAGTTAAATTTTTGTATAAAAATATTGAAAAAATGCTTCATTGGCTCCTACACTGAAAAAATTGATTTTAAAAAATTAAAGTCGATTTACGAAAAAACCCATTTTTGATTTGGATGAAATTTTGTTGCAAGATAGGTAATTATGTTCCCTACTTACCGTCAAAAATTCAAGTTGGGCACTTTTAAGGATAAAAGTTCGTTAAAAAAAGTGTATTTTTATCTAAAACTAAACCAATGAAAGTCATAATCATCTCAGAATCCATTTTTCCAGCTGCTAGTTGCCTGATACATGCAAAAAGTATCAGTAACGAATTTGGTATATATTCATAACAAACTTGAATGAAGACTGGAAGATTGGAAGACTAAAAGACTGGAAAACTGCAGTTCATTTGTTCCTCTCAAAACTGATAAATTTTATGAAACAATTGACAAACTTTTCTAAAATTTATTTTATGTCTGATGGAGCAGTAGCACAATTCAAAAATAAGAAAAACTTTGCAAGCTTGTGTAGAGTCTAGGTAAAGCATGAATTAAGTGCTGAATGGCATTTTGTTGGAGCATCCCATGGAAAGGGACCGTTCATAAACCACGTAGACTGAAATTTGAGAATTTTAACCACCCCCCCCCTCCCCCCTAGTAGACTTTAGTAGACTTTTACCAACCGCCCCCCCCCCCCCCTCCCCGACAAAAGTCTACGTAGACTTTTAATTTTTTTTATTCGCGGGAAATGTGAAATTAGCAAGAAGCACATTATAATGTTCAAATAAAAATTAGCGTTTAGATTTTTTTTTCAAGCTTTTAATAATATTAAAGAAAGGTTTTTCACATTGGTTTTTTGTCTATGACCGATCAAATCAAATAATACCAATTCAACGTTTGTGTAGCGGAATACTTCTTTTCAAGGTTAGTCACTCAAGTATATGTAAAAAGATATATTGCTATTACAAGTTCAAATTTTGGCCGAAGTGCGACCTACACAAACAATGAAGAATTGCTAAACACTTTTTGAGCCTTACTGGTGCATTCAAAATTGTTAAATTATAAGAAACAATTACAAAATAATACTGTCGATGTGTACTATCATTTAGACTAAAATAATAAACCAAACATGCACACAAATTTCACTTTTCGTGAACAAATTTCAATATTTCTAGAATAATAAGATAATTTTAATTTGCTTTATTTGATTAAGGGAACGAAGCTATTCAAATCTTTCCAAAATATTTATTTTTCTTATGTAATTCGTAGCCATATCACCTGAGAGTATTATCGCAAAGTATCATAGCTTAACTCCGAATATTTTCGAAGATAAATATAGTAGAACCGGTTTGCACGGAGTTGCGCAGGGTCAAGACGTAAAATTTAACGGGTGTGTAAAGATTTTGAAATCAATATGTCCAACAAAAAACACCTTTAACAGGCCAACGTGGGTACCCGGGTACCCACAAATTGAAATGCTCATAATTATGGCTTCCTTTAACCGATTTGGACATTTTAGATGTTTTGGATTCAGGAACTCGTCCACTTTTTAATTCTGTAAGACTGAACCGGATGAATGGTCCTGGTTCTTGGTAATCCGGATTTTCCGGAGCAATGTTCCAGTACTAGGGAATGAACTGAAAAGTTTAATAATTTCCTAGCAATATGAGTATCAAAACTCTTCGAATTGTCTCGGAAGTATGTTATTTATTGTTACAAGACCCTATGGCAATTTTAAAAATGGAATTGGAATGGAATGGCCACCCACGAGAACCTGCTCCGAAATGTCCGTGCCGGGATCAAACCACCAAATGCTTCCAAAACCACGAGATACAGCCTACTGATGCAATTCCAAGAATTTTGATACCCATATTGCTAGTATTCCATTGAAGTTCACAGATAGTATCCCAGCACTGGACTGCTTCCAGAAATCCGGATTCCCGGGAACCGTATAAAGTATCCCGCGTCGGACACATAACGGTTAACTAGAGTAAACACACAGAGTAAACACCAGTTTTGGAGCTCCGGTGTCCGGTTCCAGTGGACACTGGACTTAGAGGTCATTCCCATCATGTGGCACACCAAATCACACTTCATCGACGAAATATGGCTGATGGAAGAGAAAAGATGCCATTTTTGATACATACGGCCATTTCAACATTCATCCCGGAACTCCAGTTGGAGTGCCAATTACGATTTAGAGGTCATTACCATCATGCGGCACATCAAATCAAACCTCTTTGCTCTTCTTTCTTTGTGATGTGTCATATGTGTCCAAAATTGCCTCCTTGATCTTCTGTCAAACTTATTTCGCCGAGGAAGTGTGGTTTGATATGTTGCATGATGGCAATGACTTCAAAATAGCAATTGGTCCTCCGGAACCAAACGCCAGAGTTTTTCTTTTCCACTGCGAACAGTGACGCCAGAGTTCCGGAACTGATGTTGAAATTGCCATGTCTGCCCAAAATGGTCTCTTTGCTCGTCCGCCAGTCTTATCTTGTCGAGAAGGTGTGGTGTGTCGCATGATAGGAATAGTCTCTAAATCTGAACTGGTCCTCCGGAACCAGACACCGGTGTTCCGGAACTGATGTTGAAATGGCCATATGTGTCCAAAATGGCCCCCATGCTCTTCTGTCAGTCTTATTTCATCGAGAAAATGCGATTTGATGTGTCGCATGATGGAAATGACCTCTAAATCTGCATTGGTCCTCCGGAACCGGACTCCGGAGTTTCCGATAACCTAACATCCGACAAAGTAAGCAATAATGTGTGCTAACGCAATTGAAGCATTCCTGTATGATTTCAAGAGAAAAAAATTGAAGTTTTCATCCGCTTTCATTCATAAACATCGAAATTAGAGATGGATTTCTTTTGAAAACACAAGGTGTACAGCACATTTCCAGCAATCTCTCCGGATTGGTCACTTGTAGCCCAATTTCTCCATATTCATTTGATAGTGCAACTATTCCCCTAAATATAATAGTTTTTGATCGAAAATTAATTAATTCATTGTATCAAAAGATATAACCAAAAATATGTAACAAAATCGCCCCGGTGTTTTAAAGCACTCGGCGTACGAATGGCATGTTTCATTTGTATATTCGCAGTTTATATATTGAACAAAATGCATACCACTCATACGATGACTATGACAAAAGAATACACAACAAAATATGCAATGTAATACAGTGAAGACTCGTTTTTATCAGTCCCTTGCGATTACGCTGATATTGATAAAATCGTGGCATATATTTTTCTGTCTTTTTAATAAACCAAAGCTCTTAAATTATTCTTCTTTGGTCCTTAGTTATAGCCCCGCAACCATGTCGGAATATTTATTTTAAGTTCCCCTTAAGGGGGTCTGACAGCGAAAAATTTAACAAAAAATAATATTTTTATTTTTGCATTTCTCTATAATAAGAAATATATGCACAAGAAAGGATTTACTCGAATTCAACTTGGTTCGTCTGCAAGAGCCCATCAAACTACCAACTATCAATTTTCATATGAAGCTGATAAAATCAGGGGTAGATAAAATCGGGTCTCCACTGTATAATATAATATAATATAATATAATATAATATAATATAATATAATATAATATAATATAATATAATATAATATAATATAATATAATATAATATAATATAATATAATATAATATAATATAATATAATATAATATAATATAATATAATATAATATAATATAATATAATATAATATAATATAATATAATATAATATAATATAATAGATTATAATATAATATAATATAATACAATATAATATAAGATTTCGATATCGCCATAAATTGAACAATTACGAAACTAAAGTAGAAAGATTTAAACATCGGAATCTAGTGTTGAACAACGTTATCATAGTTTGATTAAAAAGTTTTAATTTCTATTTTTGCAGAAGATCTTTTGAAAAAAAGATGGAAAAATCTTCGCGACCAATTTGGGAAGGAATTAAAAAAAATTCCCCAAAGCAAATCTGGAGATCCTGGTCCAGCAAGCCTTGATAACTACAGCACATGGCCATATTTCAAATCTATGTGGTTCCTTCAAAAACAAATGAAACCGAGAACATGCAGTGGAAATTTAAAGGACACCACCATGGATATTGCAGATGACGCGGAAAGAAATGACTTTGAACGGTATGATACTTTTGAAACATCAACAGTTGCTGAAGAGGATATGCCAGATATACCTGTTCCTGCTAAGAAAGGGAGAAAAAAACTTGACCACAACGAAGAATTAATCAATTTAGAAAAAAGGAAATTGGAGCTACTTGAGAAAAAAGCGGAGAAAACGCGCGATGAAGATGAAGCTTTCTTCGACAGTCTTCTTCCGCACGTTCGAATGCTTCAACCTGCCAATAAATTATTATGTAGAATGGAGCTGCAAAAGGTCGTGTTGAAACATGCGTACGGTAACTCGACCCAGCCCATATGCACAACACCAATCTACATCCAACAGGATGACTTTGAGGCTTCACTTCAGTCAGCTGATATCGCACTTAGTCAGGACCGCGATGCTGCACCTGTAGATTTTTCTTTTATATGTAACGACCTATAAATTTGACCAACAGATTCTCTTTTTCGTAAATAAAATGTTAAAATGAACTATGAACGAATTCGAAATAAACTATTATCTAATCAAACAATTTCATCCTTCGGAATTCCGCAAAAACCCGTCCGAAAATCTTTGAAATCGTTACCTACTATATTATATTCTGATGAAACTTTACACGTTTCACAGGCATGGAAGGCCACATTTTCCTCAGTCAATGAGATTATTTTAACTCAAGAGCATTTTTTAAAAGGGCGTAGAAGTTTTGCATGCAGCATCCTCGAAAAAAAATTGTTCCATGACCGTATTTTATACAGAGACACAATCTTCGAACGAGTTACAAGGAATGAATATGTACCTCTGCACAAAAAATGTGCCCTGAAAAAAGTTGTTATTTTTCAAAAAGACAGCAAATTATATTAAGAATTTAAATTCTAAAAAAGCCCATTTTTAATTTTTTTTTCTTTTGTCGTCAAAAATCTAATGACAAAAGAACCATTCAGAAAGTAACTGCATGTTGGTGAACTTATCTGCAAAAAAGTTCTTCTAAAGATAACTTTATACATGGTTTTAAATTTCTTACTAATTGACAGACAAAACTGTAATTTTATTACAAAATATGACTGTAAGTTTTATTTCGAGTCAAAATGCATTTAATAAAACATCTAAAATGCTATAATTGTCGAGTTGTTTGGAATTTTGCACAAAAAAAAATATTTTAAAAAATTATGCCCCTTTTAAAAATTATTCGCGTTCCTCCATCACTAACTATCCACAATCAAATGTTTATTGTTTTAAATGTGTAAGAAAAACTTATTTAGTGTACTTGAATCCTGGAGAGCTTTCAATAACAAGTTTTCCTAACAACGACTTTTAACATATTTTTATAATTCAAACTATTCGCAGTCAAAAATACAATTTTCTTATGAAATATGATTCTAAATGCCATTTCAAATCAAAATACTCATAACAAAAAATTTCGAAATTGTAGTAGTTTTCGAGATATTTTTAAGCTTGTTTTATCAAAACAATTATTTTGTTTTATTTCCATCTTTTTATCTTTTTTATGCTAGTAAAATTTCCAATAACTTTCTTTTTGACATCAAGGCGATACTTTTGTAGGAAGCTTCTTCCTGATTCAAACAGATTAAAATATTTTTTGTTATGCTATTCAAACGATAAACATTTGTTTGTTGATAGTTTATTACGGCGAAACACGAATAACTTTTCAAAGGGCATAATTACACGAGAGAATTATTTTTATTAAGGCAAAATATCAAATAGCTCGACAACTATAGCATTTTAGAAGATTTTTATTAAATGCATTTTGATTTGGAATGGCACTTAGAATCATATTCTGCAATAAAATTAAAGTTTTATCTACTAATTAGTATGAAATTTAAAAACATGTATAAAGTTATCGTTAGAAATACTTACCTACTGATTCGTTCTCCATCATACAATCACATTCAAAATGCTTCTTTTCGCTTTAGGTTTATGTCGACAAAATAGAAAAAATTAAGAGATGGGTTTTTTATAAATTAAATTTTTAACATAATTTTTTGTTTTTACAAATGCACATTCGTTGTATTGGTATGAACTTTAATAAAAAAATAACGGATCAAAGCCCAAACATATCTACGGCTTTTATGCAATCGACATAGCCTAGATACTTTACACTATTTACTACAATGCAAATGAAATCGTTGAAATATCTACCTGTTTCATTCACGAATCGCATCATCCCTCTGTCGCTTTCTGTTTAAGACACTTGAAAGTATATGTGACCTTGTCTCACTTTACTATATTCAATTGCCTGTTAAAATACTAGACAAGAAAAATCTATTCTGCACAACAATCTTTTTTTTCTGGAATATATGACCAAACAGACAACTTAGAATTCCAAAACAAATTGAACGTTTCAAGTTCCAGATAACTAATTGAGGTCCATTAATAAAGAAGAAACACCAAATAGTCTTAAACGACGCCGTCAAGTAAAGAAGAACTAAAACGAAGAGATGAAAACAAAAAATGGAAGTTCACTGTATATTAATTTGCCATTTTCCGATGATGGAATTTTCGAAAATATTTTATAACTTTCTGATACAATGGTTCTCAAATTCGTTCAATCCGATTTATTCATTTACTTTATTCAAACATGTTTTTTAATTTCATTCTAAATGGACAATTTTTTCACTTTCTTCATTTCGTTTGTTTATTTTATTCATTTTGAATATTTTACAAATTTTATATACCTATATGATCATCGCTTTTTAATTATTTATTTCTTTTTGCTCATTTGGGTTCATTTTATCTATTTTATTCGATTCAGTTTTTGGATTCACTCTGATCAGTTTATTATTTTCAATCATTTAAATCATTTCACTCACATTTTTCATTCTATGCATTCTATTCATTTTTTCCGGTTCATGCATGTTATTCTATTATTTCATCCAAATAATTTATTCGACACAATTAATTTTTTCTATTAATTTATAACCTTTTAACATCATTTAAGTTTTCATTTTAATCATTAAATTTTCTTCTTTTTATTCATTTTATCAATTTTATTTGTTTTGTTTATTTGATTCGTTCGTTTTATTTATTCATTTCATTTATTTTTAGTTTATGTAATTCATTAATTCCATTCATTTGATTCATTTGATTCATTTGATTCAATTTGTTCATTTCTTTAATTTGAGTCATTTCCCTTATTTATTTTATTAGACTATCTTGAGTCAATTTAATTTATTCTATTAATCTTATAACTATTTTCAAATAGTTTTTCTGTCCAAATTTTGCATTTTATGAGCTAATATAATTTGATTTATGTATTTTAATAATTTGATTTATATTAATCATTCTATTCATTTTATGAATTTGATCGCCTTTTGCCTTTCTCATATTTTTTTCATTCTCTGCTTTATTTTTTTATTTCATTCGTTTTATTGATTTTCTATAATTTTATTCAGTTTATTCGAGGTTTTCGTGCAGGACTAGAAATTGTTGTGCGATTACTTCGCATGAGTTTTGCAAACTAATAAATGATCCATGTGTAAGAAATGTCTCATCTCACTCCTAGGTGGATTAAGTTATTTTTCAGTGTTTATTGCTTTAGTGCAGAAGTATTCATTCCATGTAACTCGCTTTTAGATATTTTTACTGTATAAAATACGGTAATCGAACGAAAATATTTTGAAAGTTATGCACCCAAAAATGTTGCAATTGGCAGAGAAAATCATGGATATTCATAAACCAAATACAACTGGGAAATTTTGTACGAATCGGCGATCGTTTCATTTTGTGGGCGGCCGATTTCTCGTGGAATCCCTCAGTTGTTCTTTCAAAAATATATCAATTAGTAATCTGTTCTCCTTCCACTTAGTGTTCGCAATTTTCCAAAACTGTCGAGGATTATTTCGTAGGTTGTGTTCGAATGGAATAGCGTTTGAATAGAAAAAGATTATGTTACTATGATTTAATTGCCGCAAGGTTCTACTGTATCGATTTTGTTGGCTATTTTCGGCAAACTTAAGATTAATTATAGAAACGAAAGCAATGAAATTGAAAGACGGATTGGTATTCTAGAGCGAATCAGTTATAAACTTAGAACGGAAAACTAGGACTAGGTAGGCTCATAAGAACATGGTCGAAAGGAACTGTGAAGAATCCTTTTCCCTCTGCTAAGTAGGAGTTGGACGTTGCACTCAAGTCTACTGTATGGTCGTTGATAGAACCTAACTAATTATCATGTTATGCCGGCGAGGGAAAAGTATAAAATTTGAGTGGTATCTATACCATTTTAACACCGCCTAAAATGCATTCAAACATACACACATACAAATTGTTAAACTTGTTTGTATCTCGCCGTGCTGGGTCAAATGATACTCACTGCCATGTGCAGTAGTGTGGCTAGGGAAAACGGTTAGGCTCGCTTTAATGTTCTGAAATATCGAGCTAAACATTTTTTGTTGATGTGCGTTCGGTTACTAAATTCGATGAGTACCTGTTTTCCATACATGCCATTGGCACTCTAATATACAGCCATCACACACCTAGCGCCAACTGATTTCTTAAAAGATTTGTGGATGGAATTTGCATGAAATAAACGATAATCAAACATAAATTATTTTTGGGGAAGGTAGGCTATTTCTATGTACACAAATTATTATTTGAAGGTCGAACTGAAAAAGAAAGCCAAAGTAAACACCACAGGGGCGCAAAACTGAGACTCCGCCAAACGCATCAGAAAACCACGTTACGGCTCTGGATATAGGGTTAATTTTTTTTTATAACATGATACCGAAAAAAAATTTAAAAATTTGTTTCAATTTTGTTAGTTATTTATGCCAAATTAACGACGCGAGCCATTATTTAGAAACGCGCACAGATTTTGCTCTATCCAAATCGGTGATACTGCTTGAGTCTCTGTACGGCCATGAGGCATGACGTTAAAGGAAGCAGACTGTCGAGTGTTCGGTGAATTAAAGAGAAGAACGGTAGATAGACCTTCTAAAGTTATGCTCAGCAGAGATGGAAGAGGTCGTCGACTTCGGGATAGACTCCGCTCGAAATGGGCGAATGAATCACGAATCGATAAAAAGAATCGACTCTTCAAAAAGAATGAATGAACCGCGATTCGTTTTTAAAGAACTGCGATTCACTGAAATTGTGGCTAATTATTATGAGCTCAATGAGATCCAACAAGAACAGAATGAGTCGATTTGACAGTTTACCATGCTTTTGAATCTTTAGAGCGAATGAATCAAAATGAATGACAAACAGTGAACACTGTTTGTCTACACGGAATAAAACATCAACAAAACAGCTGTCATATCCAACATAAAGGTAAAATGTGTGCTTCAATCAACCGAAGGTGAAGCAATGTCCTCTTATGGTTTCCAAATTGGCACAGCAACTTTTAGATAGGGCATTTGAAAAGATTTTGACAACATTCGCCAAATCCAACGGTTGCAGCTAAATTTGAGATTGTCAAATGATAGCAGAACCTCTTCTCACACTCATTTGCGATCTAACTATTTGATGGAAGGAATGAAAATTAGTTTACCCTACTCTTTTCGAAATTATGCTAAAACGTACGTACCTTCTTTCTAATAGTGTTCGATAAACATAAAATGAATTAAGCCGATTATTGCAAATGGAACTATGATAGAAAATTACATCAAATATGTGTAACACGAAAACGTTTTTAAAGCCCTGGATTTTTTCTTGTTTTATCTCAAGCAATCATTTTTCAAAGTACTAAAACGAGTCACTGAATCGTCAAAAGAGTTGCTTCATTCTAGTGAGTGAAACGGATACGGTCCACTCATCAAACTGAATCATTTTGCCCATCTCTAAATCGCACCTCGGTTAAAAAGTTTTAGTGTGATTGCATTAACCTTTCGTATTACATGAGAACAGAAAAATCTTAAATTTTACGATAATAAAGAAGCTTTATTACTAGTTTAATTTAATAGTGAAGAAAAACAAAAAGATAAGTTTTTAATGAGTCCATTAAAAAACAACAATTTCTAATTCACTCCAGCTTATTATTCCAAAAAAATGTGCGGAACTCATCTCTAATTTGACGTCCCATTTTAACATTAACGTGATGGCAGGATGCCGTTCTATTAGATTGGGTATTTCGTTGGAAGTTTTCAGCTTCCTGTATCACTCGTTCCACGCCTTCCTTATCAATTAACATATTATGTAAAATACATAATGCCTTTACAATATCTTCTGCTAGCTCAACATCAGTCTCAATTGGTTTCCATAGAATACGCCATTTCGCATTGATGGAACCGAAGGCACATTCAATGCATTTTCTGCCACGAGAGAGTCTAGTATTATAATATTCCGATTCTGTACTGCAATCTCTACGTGCGTAGGGTCGCAAAAGATTTTGAAGAAGAGGATATGCTTCGTCTGCGAGGAAAACATATGGCATAACTATGTTTGTACCTGGTAGATTTCTATCAGGTGGAAGATCCAAATTTCCTTTTCTCAATAATTGGAATAGGTTTGAAGCGTTGAATGTCCCTCCATCGCTCTGCTTGCCGTATCCTCCAACTTCTATAGCAATGAATTTACATCTAGCGTCCGCTACACCTTGCAACACAATGGAGAAAAACTTTTTATAATTATAGAACATTGTTCCAGAGTGTGGTGGACATTGAATGCGTATATGCTTTCCATCGATACTCCCTGCACAGTTGGGGAAATTCCACAGTTCCCAATAATCTTGCGCAATGCTTCTGAATAAAAGCTGCGTTGGTTTCGGCATATGAATTGGTTGCAGCTCCTCCCAAAGAGCGCGACAAGTTTCCTTCACGATATCTCCGATTGTAGATCTTCCAACTCTAAATGAATATGATAATGCCGCAAAAGAGGTTCCGGTAGCAAGAAATCTAAAATACAACTTATATTTCTATTCTTTTGTTATGACACACAAAGAAAAACAAAATAAAATCACCCCCAAATGGGGTATATTGTTTCATTTCAACTTTGTAAGAAAGAATGGAAATGATTTTTCTTACCTTATAGTTATAACTAATTTCTCGCACGGAGTTATCGGAGTTTTAATAAAGTTTGTCCACATTTTCATTAATTTCCGATCAACTATGTCCAGTATATAATCGAATGTAGGGATCGTCATTCGCAAATAGTTATAAAATTTGTCAGGATGCTCCCGTAGTTGGGGGTACAAATGATAAAATTCTCCGTATTTCCTTCGGTCTTGATTGATCGGGTGGATACCGTACTTTTTCTTTTTTCCAAAAATATAATCGCTAATGCTATTTGTTGCAAAATAATCTTCGTCGGAGGAATCCATGCCGAAACCGCAAAATAGTTACACCGACGTTTGTTTGTTTACTCCGCATTGGCTCGCACGCGTCTCATCGCGTTCGCATTCGCAAGCACCGCATCGCGCGACGCATTGGCCCGCGTCGCGTTGAGCGCCGCATCGCGTTCCGCTCGCACTCTGGCGTCACCCTTACAGTAGGCAACCGATTCTGAGATTGACTCATGCATGCATGCAATATGTACGATGTAGGACGTAGTTATAGGTTATTATTGAATGTTTCCCCGTTTGTAGCTCCAGCTGGGACCGCTTTTCCCGTGGGAAGTGTGATTGAGTTGTCATTTTTGCATCGACAGCAAGTGTTGCACCGGTCTCTGATTGGGCAAACCTGGACCAGCTGATATGACGGGTACGGGTTTATCAAAGCTGACACGGATTTTGCGCCCAACTGAAAACCATGTTAATAAAAATGTTGTACATAAATTATTAAAGATCACTGAACATTATTTGCCGAAAGGGAAGTTGTGAGCAGAATAAGCAAACGGAACCCAGGTAAATTGAACGTCGGATTTTCATTCAAATTGCTTTTTTGGTCTCTGTTTACTTCTATTTTCCTCGTTCATTCTTTATTATTTCCCCTTTATTCGACCCATTCGGTTCGGATGGTTCACTGGACAGTATGAACCGATCGGTGAACCGTTTCTGGTGCGATTCAATTCGTTTGTTTGATTGGTTCAATTCCGCGTGACTGCGGATCAGAATTCAATTCGAAAAAAAAAATAAAAAAATGGGTGAAATCCCCAGCTGTTTTTATTATGAATAGTGAATTAGATAAAAAAAGGGTGGGAAAGTGTTTGCATTCGCGCATCGTTCGCCAAACGCTACTGAATTTAAAAGCAGCTTTGAGCAATTCACCTATCAGGAAAATGATTCAATTTTCGAAAGTTGCGTTCTACTGAATTTGTTATTCGCAAATTTTAGGGTTTCAGGGTATTTTGTCAAGAGTTGTTTGGTTGAACGTCGTTCTCCCGTTTTTCATTTGTCCGACGAAGACCACACATGACGAACCTAAACAATCTTGACAAGAGAGAATGTTATTGTTTGTGTACAGATGCTGATTGGAACGATTATATATACTAAGAAAATTTTTCACCCTTGCCTCGAACTGATAACGGCTGGTTCATGAGACCAACACCCTTCTTCGATAGCTAGGCTTTTAAGGAAATTCATTTAACTTTTATATGGTCTCTAAACATCAAACGATGGGTTTTTAAAATTCGATTAATTGTTCTGTGGAAAACCGATCTATTGGGTTTCGCTATCTGCACTCAATTTGTATCATTGTGTTTGATAAACATAGTAAATGCACTCTAAAAGGGCTCACCTGAAACCTCTGTGCCACAAAGCGTTCGCAAAGTGCCGAGACAATCAAATGTATCGAATAAAAAACAGAGTTTTATACGAACAACTTTCCAGCATCCGAGTGGTAACAAAAAAATCAACCCAGGCCAGAATTGGTTCAAGCTAGTGACAGAGGAGGGCACAGAAAAAAAAGCGTGATGCTCACTAACAGAGAACAAAGGAAAACCAACGCAACGGGATCAAACAAAATTGAATGCAATTTGCCTTGACTGTTGATACCTTTTAGCGGAGCGAATTGAACGCTAATGTCCCAATTCCACCCACCCCGTCCCGGTGATGGTAATGATGAAAATGTCAGTTCGTTTTGGTGATTCGAATTTTTGATACGGGACCAGACTAAAACGGAGGGCAAACAAAGTCCAATAGTTGGAAAATATTCATGTTACATCAATTAGCGACGTTGGCTGTGTACTAAATGTTAGGTGAACCATACACAGTTCAAAAGAAAACAGTTAATTTCCTATGAATTAGCTGTAACTAAGAGCATCCATCAAATGTAACGGAATATTATGTGCAGATGTGAAGTAACATCTCTAGTATTTCTGCAAAAGAGTGCGTAGAGTGCATTTTTACGAAACGCTTCATATTCCTTGGTTTCTGTTTCAACGCCTGATAGAGCATTTGGACGCTTCCCTCAATAAGCACACTTTTCAGTATCGTAATGATTGTATGCGCACTTGTTACACCGGGCCTTATGGCTACAACGGCACAGTTGCTTATGTTTAGTGCAATGCATGACAGGTGGCTTGCATAGCCGAGGAGGTAGAATAAACCAGTGCTTTAATAGCTCCACGCACGACTCCATAACTTGAATCGGTGCCCACACCGTCAGTCTCCACTTTGTGGGCTGGCATGTAGACGCGACAGTCTTTCATAAAACATTCATCGTCAGCTTATCTGGGCAAACTTTCGAGATATCTGTCACGGATGAATATTTCTGCCGCAGTTCTATGGTCATCTTTAGAATACTTAGCGGAATATCTTTGATCCGAAAGTGGGCTGCAATGTGTATACTTTTCAACAGGAAATCGGAGTCTTTAATGACGAATCTTGTTCGACATCCATTTTTCCAACATCTGGGTGTTTTTAAAAGAAATAATTTGTGCACGTACCCTGCAGGCGCAAAATAAAACTATAAGAGGGGTGGGCGTAGCGTAGTTGGTAAATCGATTGCCTTCTACGCAGCGCACCTGGGTTCGTGTCCCGACCCCACACTTGTGCTAGCCCTCTAACATACCATGTGAGGCTGACTTGGATGCTCACTAGACTGGTTCAATTTTTTACTTTTAGCTCCACCAGGCTCTACTGATTCCTTTTATGGCCCTTAGTAATTGTGCACCGATCGGTTGTGTCTACGGACCCTCCAAAAATTTCAAAGTTTATATGGAAGTTTGTATGGAAAATCGGTAAACATTGAAAATAAATTCTTAAAAAATCACCTCTTCAATCAATTAATCAGAACAATATATTGCTCTCCCTATCACCTGGTTCACTCTCGATCGTACCACTCTATTACACCCCTGTCGCTCCCCCTGGCATCCCATGTGGGATATTTTTCTTAGGCCCCACTTCTGGCATACCATGTGAGGCTTACTTGGGTGCTCACCGTTTTCATACCATGTGAGGCTGACTTTTGTGCTCACCCTTACCATACCGTGTGAGACTGACTTGGATGCTCACCCTTTCGCTCCTCTGCCACGCCACGAGGCATCGATAGCTAAGCCGACGATCTTGAACCCAGGAGGGAACTTCAGTCCAGAACCCCGTCATACATGAGGTTCCATAGCACTGGCCCTAGGATCGAGCCCCGCGGGACTCCGGCGGTAATCGGAACCCTTTTCTGACCGGCATCGGTCTCGTATAGCAGTACGCGGTTCTGGAAGTAGCTTTCCAGGATCCGGTACAGACCCACCGGTAGGCTAAGCCGGTGTAACGAGAGCGCGATGGTATCCCAGCTTGCGCTGTTGAATGCGTTCTTCACGTAAAGTGTCACTAACGCACAGTATCGAATGCCTCGCCTTTTTCGTTGGATCGCTATTTCGGCAGTCTTTATCACTGAGTTGATAGCGTCCATCGTAGACTTACCCTTCCGAAAGCCAAACTGGTTGCTTGACAGGCCGTCCGTACCTTCTGCGTACGAGGTTAGTCTGTTGAGGATGATCCTCTCAAGCGATTTGCCAATCGTGTCGATCAGACAGATTGGTCTGTACGCCGATGGGTTGCCTGGTGGCTTCCCGGGCTTCGGCAACAACATCAATTTCTACCTTTTCCATCTATTGAGGAAGTGGCATTCGTCAAGGCATCTCTGCGTAGCTAGCCTGAACATGTTCGGGTTCGCTATGATCGCTGCCTTGAGAGCGCTGTTTGGAACTCCATCCGGCCCTGGAGCTTTGTTCATTGCTAGGGAATTGGCCACTGCGAGTAGTTCTTCATTCGTCACCGGAGCCACCATTTCGGCCGTCCCCGCACTGTCTCGTAGTGCAGGTGGCCAGGGGCTTGTGGCTCGAGACGGGAAGAGTACTTCGATAATCCTCGCCAACCGGCCCGGAGCCCGTTCTGGGGGTGAAGAGCCCCCTTGGGTCTTGGCCATCACAATCCTATAGGCCTCACCCCACGAATTCGCGTTGGCACTCTCACACAGGTTGTCGAAACACGCTCTCTTGCTGCTTTTAATGGCCTTGTTAAGGGCCAGTTTTGCAGCTTGAAACACTTCACGGCATTTCTCTCTTGCATCCTAGGTGCGAGCTCATTGCATCCTACGTCTAACTCTGAGGCAGTATCGAGTTTCGCAAGCGCTTCCATTAGCGCTTGACCCCTGCTATTTGTACAGCGGCTGCCCCACTCCACTGCCCAAACGTTAAAGTCTCCCGCTATGACTACCGGTTTTCGGCCCACTAGGTCCGACGAGAGCCTGTCGATCATCTGGTAGAACTGTTCTATTGGCCACCTTGGTGGGGCGTAGCAGCTACAATAGAACACACCATTGATCTTGGCAATCGCCACACCCTCGGCGGAGGGGTGTATTACCTCTTGAACCGGGAACCGTCCCGTTGTACAGATTGCCACCATTCCAGACCCGTCCGACACCCAATTGCCGTTGCCGGCAGGGATGCGGTACGGGTCTGATAAGAGGGCGACATCTCTCCTCGACTCCGAGACCGACTGCCACAGCAGCTGTTGGGCTGCTGCACAATGGTTAAGATTTAGCTGTGTGACGTTCACGGCTTCTTCTTATTTAACTCACCGAAGGGACACGAAGGTCCGCCCATAGCATGTTTATGGGCTTGCTTCTTAGCGGTGCAGATAAGGCACTTGTGTGCCTTAGTGCACCCCCGCTTTTTATGTCCCTCCTCGCCGCAGCGACGACATAGTTTGCTCCTATCTATGCCTTTGCACTCGTAGGCTTTGTGGCCGGACTCCAGGCACCGATAGCACCTATCCACTGAAGGCGGTTGGGGTATACTAATAGGGCATACCGACCAGCCGATCTTCAGCTTCCCTTTCTCGGTTACCTTTTTGGCATCCGCCTTCAGTAGCCTGAGGTAGGCTACTTGGGTGCCAGAGGGTCCGTCTCTCAATCGCACAGAGGCCCGCTCGATTGTGACGTCGCAATGTTCCTTAACGGCTGCGACGACGTCTTCTGCGGTCGTGAACTCGTCCAGATGCTTGCACTGGAGAGTCATTTCCGCTCCTAGCGACCTGACTTGGGCGCCTTCTCCAAGGACCTCTTGGGCCAAGGCCTTGTATACCGCACTAGATTGTGCGCCTCGCTTCAGCACCAGAAGCATTTCTCCCGTGTTGGTGCGTCTCACGCTACGCACATCTTGCCCAAGGGCCAAAAGGCTTTCGGCCGCCTTCATCGACTTTAGGACATCGGCATATTTGTCCTTGTCGGTTTTCAACCACAAGGCCTCGCCTCTGTCCTTGGCCTTCTTCGCGGGCCGCGGTACCTCCGGTGTCGGTGCCGGCTTCTTCCTGGTGACCATCGTCCAGGGGTTTGGGCCCCCCTGCCCCGGTCGCGCCGGGTTGCTGGTACCAACGCTCTGCTCAGCGAGGTCACTCTCGCCCTCGCTTACCTCGCCCAAACGGCGTTTGACCTTAACGGTTGCACGCCGTGTGGTGTCGCTTTTTGCGCCCTCGCCTGGCGACTTCCTAGGGCGCTTCGCGTTCGACGCCGTCTTGCGATTGCCCTTGCCCTTACCTTTTACCTTCGAGGGGAACTCGGCCGCCGCTTCAAGCGACGTGGCTGCTCCATAGAAGGTGAAGGACACTGTCTGAGTGCCCGTATCGACCTTCTCTTTTCCCTCCTTCTTGGAGGCCACTGTCTGGGTTTCTCTGTCGGACTTCTCCCGACATTCCACCCTCTTGGCATAAGCCTGCTGTTTCTGTCTTGCGACACGAACAGTTTTTCGGAGTTCCAGGAGACTCTGTTTTAGCGCCGACCAGTGGCAAGTTGCTATTCGCTGTTGTCATTTCAAAGCGACAGTTTTATTTCTTACACAAGTTGAAAGCTTTACTTGTGTGTCAGTTCTCAGTGATGAGAACAATTAATTTGATTTAATTTAAATGATTTATTGGACTAAAAGAAAGCCAATGAATATGACAATGAAGCATATGTTCTTCGTGCTGATATGACTGCTGCAAATTGGTAACTGGCCTCTGATTCTTCTCGCGAAATGTCAACCATCATATAGGGTTCGTCGCGGTTGCGGTAATTACCGCATAAAAAAATTGATAAAGTGATAATTTTGGTTATTCTAAATTGATAAACAGACTGCTATTACGAAAGAAAATCTAGCTCTGTCCGAAATATTTTGACGCTATTATTTTTACTACATATTTTGGACACTAATTATTTTATACTTCTAAGTAAAACTTCACAAACTAACCATTTCAAATACATAAAATGCAAGATCCAAATAGAGACAAAATTATTAGATAATTTAAAAACAATAAATTTGCACTCTTAAATCCAATTTAAAAGTGCATCACTTCTCCCGATTTTTGTTGGAAATCGTTGAATTATGAATCGTTTCCGATATCAATTTTTCAACTGTGAATTTTGATTAATTTAAAGAAATTTGAGATGAACTAATTATGCTGGGACTTAAACACAACCCAAAGAATATAATTATCTTCATCAAACCAAACGAATTAGGAGTAATTGGTAGTAAAGGATACAAATGTATGAAAAGCGTCCAAAAATTAGGAGAGGTCCAAATTAGGCTGATTATTCTATCATTCGTTCAACAACATCGTATTTCTATCTTCGATGATTTTGGCAGATTGCACACTGACTTCATCATGTATGACTTAGGAAGTGGTAAGTAGGAGTTCATACCAATCCAACCCATATTAAAACCAAATATGGCGTCGTTCTTATTGATGAAATACAATATGTTTTTATTTTACTGTATTGGAATATATGCGCTACTATATAGAAGTACTGGTATTTCAACTTCAATTTTTTTTATTTGAATTCCTTTAAGAATGAACTACGTAAATGCGAAAATCATCCATTTCATTTTCATATGTCAAAAGCATTGAAAATATGACAATTTAAGGAAAAAATACTTCATTTCTTATTACATTTTTATTCCATTTTTTTAATGAACTGAAGGGTTGCTAAAATAAAAGTTTTCCTTTTACTGCAGTAGAACGTTTTTGAATGTATAATGTTTGCCTTAAAATGTGCGGAATTGTATTAATAGAAAATTCAAAAGTTGATTTTTTCTTAAACAATACATTCTGAGGAGTCTCTTAAAGTTAAATTTCGTGTAAATAAGAATAACATTTTATTATATATGGTTATACAAATGAACAATTTTTCAACAAAATTTTTAAAAATATAAAAATTTTACCGCATTTACCGCATTACCGCGCGGTGCGGTGCGGTAAATAAAGTGCGGTTGCGGTAAGCGGTGCGGTTTTATTATTTTTGTGCGGTTGCGGTGCGGGCAATCCATTTACCGTCCACATCCGCACCGCGACGAACCCTATCCTCATATATGATTCAACAGTTATCATTTCACTCCGGCAAGATCATGCGTATTTCTCACGCACAATACCCAGTGGATTAGTTTCCTGGTTGGTCAAATAAACACTGAACAAACAAAGAAATTAGTTTGATCAGTCCAAATAAACGTCAGCTCGATTGGCATCAACCGGCGGATACGTGTTCTTTTACAATGCCATCAAATCAAAGAACATTTAAAATTACATGCGACAGAATATGTGCAATTCTGAATATAATAAAATGAAGACTACTTAATTATTTGCAATAAAATAAGATTAAAATTAGTTGCATAATCAAGGTGGTTTATTTTCAAAGATAGCACTGTTGATGAATCACATTAGGTGATAAGGGATGCGGACGAAAATAGCCGACCACCGCTTGGATTTCCTGGAATATAAAAATGATGATAAAATGTAAAATAGTTTAGGATTAGTTAAACAGGAATAAACTGAAACTTTATCCAAAGCCTTCAAAAAATCTTGCTTGTTTCAGAGAACTTACTCCGAAGAAGAAAGTGCTTCAAGTAGCCTAACCTTTCATTTGGGAGGTGAACCAGAAGCCTTTTCGACATGTGGTTGTTTTGTAACACCATGTTTTTCTAAAATTACCACAGTTAAGTACAACATCGAATTTCAGCGAATACTCTTCCCCAACTTAATTCGTAAATTTCCGATTTGAATATCATTTTCATTCAACCGCGCGCCGAAGCGAACCAGCTAAGCACCCGCGAAGTGTCACTTGTCGCTTGTGCAAGCTCTCCGAAATTTCCCTAATTCACCGCAAATTTCTACAACATTACCCACCCACAATTAACAGATTAGCTCAAAAGATGCTTCCAACAAACACCCACGGCCACCGCACAGCACCCACCCCGTTCCACACAGCGAAGTGTAAATGGTCGCCGAAAATTGTTCGCTGTCATTTTACGGCGCCTCATCTATTATAGGTGCTCTCAAGCGAGAAGGATTGTGCGAGGTCCTTTCCACTTTAGAGGCTTTCTGCTTTTCATCCTCCTCTACATAGCAAGCGCACGCTGGCTGCCGCGGTGACGTTGTCGGAGGAAAAAGCGAACAAAAAAAACAACTTTCGTCTTCCAAAAAAAAAAAAAAGAAAAGGCCAAGGATGAATGCGATTCTCGTCACTTTACGCGCCCTCCACCATTACAGTAAATATCGACCAATGTAAATTATCTTCTCATTTCGCATGCTTGAGGGTTTTCGTGAAAAATGATATTTCGCGTGTGAATAATTTATTCGTTTCGGGGTACAGTCGGTGCAGAAGTGATCTTCATCGCGGCTCCGAATTTCACTAGTCGAGAGATTAGGAACAATTTTCTTGCTGATAAAATGAAAACCTTTCAAGTGACGAGCAGCAAACGATAGGCAGACTGACCGGTTTGTTTAAGGGGTAAGCGTTACGTACGAATATGCCGATTAGAGGAGTAGGGCGAGGGGAGGCATAAAACTTTTCCTCGTTCCTGCGATTTTTTTCCACATCGTGTAACACCGAAAAAAGGATAGCTTTCCTTTGCATAACGATCTACGGTTCGTCAGTGGCAGTCACTTTTGGCAGTATTTTCATTGGCACGCTCCATTTATTTGCTGGTCTCGATGTCTTCCTCCACCCCTCCAAAAAGCACACCCGGCGTACGAAAACCGTATAGGAAGATTGGGACAGCGAGAGTACATTGGCTCTCTGCTATTGAATTTAGAGGGAAAACCTCGAAATAACAGCCATCGAAATGGAAATAAACAAAGTTCATGTTTGTTTTTCCAACAGGAGGCTTTCTGGCACTGTTCGATTTGGCAGTAAGTCGGTCTTCAGACACATTGCCGATTCCAAAGTAAACGTCGGGAAACGGGCCGGGAGTGATATAGTGTGGGGAGGGTTGTAGCTTATCCGGCGTTTCGAAATGCGTGACAGATGTGCGACATGATTTCTGCTTATGGAATAGAACTTCACTTTAAAGTTTTCTGTTTTAAGACATGGACAGATCGAAATATTGGTAGGATCGTTTTTTCAATGTTTTCTCGAAGTACGAACAAATGTCACATGTCTTCCAACTCGAAATTATAGAAATAATTAATAGTTTCGAAAACCTGATAAATTACTACACCATGCTATAAATCTCCTTAGTGGAGAAAATTTAAAACCATTTTAGCGCATGAAGAGTTCAAAACCTACACATAACTAAATTAGTTATTTTGCGTTACGACTCCGTCTCATCAGAATCCGACAGTAACTTGGTGATAGGACTAAGCTAGCGCCGAACACTATTTGTTTTCTTGATCGGAACTCCTTTTCTTGCGGGACACCACGTAGGACTAGGGGTTTGCTCAGAAACACAAATAGTACTCTCGTTTTTTAGAGCCAACATCAATTCGGCGCTAGCGTAGTCCTGTCACTAAATTAATGTCGGACTCTGATAAAATGAAGTCGAAACACGAATTCAGTTAAATTACCCTGTTCCATATATTAAACTAGCTTTTCATGTATCAGGTATATGAGCTCAACTAGCAATAATTGCAACAGTACACACGCTTCGTCGGTATGGGTCGTTTGACATAAGATCATTTACAGTCGTTAACAACCAGCTCATGATTGAAAGATTATGGGGTTTGCGAAACAAAACATTTCATTGTTTCCTTTCTTAAAAAAACAAGACTGGTACTTAAACGCGAAAGTAAATATAACCTGAATTTTGTATATCGATCAAACTGGAATGCGAAACGGAAAATTAGTTTGCGTAAAAATATGACATCAAGATTTTCGGCTATCAGAAGATTTTATTTTTGGGAAATGATTCTTTCTATAAATTATGAATCCTGGCAACGGTTTTTTATGCGGATTGACCTTATTATTTTAAAGGACTCGCACTTTCAGCTCGATTCAAAGATAACCCAAATGCTAAATGCATTCATGTCCGCTCCTTTTTCCTGTTGTCGAAGTAGAGCTCAAAAGTTAAATCTTCAATAATTTATTCCCGCTTGCCCAGCCCCGGTTTTGTTAGCGTTTTAGTTCTCGTGTTTTTCGTTTTCATTGTTTAGTTTTCTTATTTTTTGTTTTTTTCATTTTTGAATCTGGTTTTTGTTCTTTTTTGTTTTATTCTTTTTTCCGTTTTCGTTATTCTTTTTCTTTTATCCGTTTTCTTCGTTTTTGTGATTCTTTTCTGTTTTTTTTGTTTTACTCGATATTCGACTTTTGCTTTTTGTTTTGGTATTTCGGTTCTTTTTTGTTTCGTTCGTTTATATTTAATCGTTTGGTTTTTCAGTTTTTTTCCTTTCGTGTTTTTTTTGTTTACGTGGTTTTTGTCTTTTGTTCTGTTGTTTTTGTTTATTAATTTTGTTTTCGTGGTTTTTGTATTTTCTTCTGTTGCTTTTGTTTATTAATGTTTATCGTTTTTTTTTAATTTTGTCGTTGTTATTTATCTTTGTTTCATTATCATATCTATTTTTTGGTTTTTTAATTAAATCGTTTATTTTTTGCTCTTTCGGTTGTTCGTTTTTGTTTTGTTTTTTCATTTTCGTTATCGTTAATTATCTTTGTTTCATTATCATCTCTATTTTTTGCTTTTTCATTAAATCGTTTATTTTTTGCTCTTTCGTTTGTTCGTTTTCGTTTAGTTTTGTCATTTTCGTTATCGTTTTTTTGGATTTTAGTTTTTTCTACAGTTCTTTTTTATTTTTCCGCTTTTTCTTTTTCTGCTGTTTTTCCTTTAATTATTTTTTCTATTTTTTGTTTGCTTTTTCCTGTTTACTCATTTCTATGCTCTTCGAACACTTTTGTTAGTTAGTCTTAGTTTTACCGTTTTGTTGTTTTTCTATTTGTATGTTTTCTCGTTTTGCCGTTTTTTTTGTTTGCCGATTTTTGATTCCGGTTTCTTTTGTTTTTTGGATTGTTTTTGTTCACTCGTTTTGGTATTTTTTTTCCAAATTTTTGTAGGTTGGTTTATTTGTATTTTCGCTCTTTCGTTTTTTTTTCTTTTTTCATTTTTACGTCGTTTCTCTTTGGTTTATTCGTTATCTTAATTTTTTTTGTTCCTCAGTGGTTTTCGTTCTTTTCTTTTTTCGTTATTTTTGTTCTTTCTGTTACGCATTCTTTCGTTCCTTTTAGTTCTATCTTTATTTTGTTTTATTTTTAATGCCTTGTTTTGTCTTTTATATTTGCTTTCTTCCCTTTTTTAAACTTTTGTTATTCTTTCTTTGATTTTTAGCTTATTTTTTATTTTTGTTTTACTCGGTTTTCGCTTGCTTATTTATTTTTATTTTCGTGTGTTTGCCTCATTTATTTTCCTGTTTCTTTGCTTTTTTCGTTTTTTTTCTTCCAATAGTTTTTTCATTTTCTTGTTCTTTTTTGTTTCGATTTTTGGTTTCATTTTTTTTAGTTTTTTTTACTTATTCGTTTTTTCGTTAATTTGTAGAGTAATACTCTTGTTACCTTATCCTACTTCGTTCCAAAAGGAATCTTCAATTATTTATTTGCGCTTGCCCTGCCCCATATTTGATATCATATTTGTTTTCGTTCTCTCGTTCTAGTTTTCTCGCTTTCTATTTTTGTTTTCGTTGTTTCGTGTTTTGAATTTTTTTATTGTTGTTTCCGTTTTTTTGTTTCATACTGTTTTATTGTTTTATTTTCGGTTTGCTAATCTTCATTTTTTTCTGTTCGTTTTTCTGATTCTTTTGTTTCTTAAATGATTAGTTATTTCATTTTTTTGTATGTTTTTTATTTCTTCGTTTTTTGTATGTTTGTTTTTTGTGTTTCGCTTTAGTTTCGATTTTTCTGTATTTTGTTCGTTTATTTTCCTTTTTGTGTTTCTCAGTTTCTCATTTTTATCAATTTTTTCGTTCTGTCTTCTTATTCTTTATTTTTGTTTTTTTTTGTTAATTCATTTCTTTATTGTTTTTGTTTTCTGAATCATTTCTGTTCCTTAAATTATTTGTTTTTTTGTTTTGTGTGGTTTTTTTTTACTTTCTCAGAGTTTCAGTTTTTTCGTTTTTTGTATGTTCGTTTTTTGTTTGCATTTTTTTGTTTCTTTTTCTGTATTTTTTCGTTTATTTTTCTTCCACTACTTCTTTTCGTTTTTCTCGGCTTATCATTTTTATCATTTATTGTTTCCAATTTTTGTTTTCGTCATTTGTGTTTTTTTAGATTTAAAGAATAAAAATATCGTTTTTTTTGTTCTGTCTTTTTCATATTTATTTTTGTTTTTTTTTTGTTTTTGATAATTCATTTCGTTATTGTTCGTTGCCTACTGTTCATTCGTTTAATTGTTTATGTTTTCATTTCACTTTTTGTTTTGTTAATTCGTTTTTAATGTTTCTAATTCACAAGTTTTAGTTTTTCCATTTGTTCGTTTTCTAGTTTTGTTCGCTGTTTATCCATATCTTCTTTTTTGTTTTCTTTTTCTTGGTTCGTTTATGTCTCTCATATTTGCTTCATTTTGTTTTTTTGTTGCGTTTTCTTATTCATTCTGTTCATTTTATTTTTTTGGTCGATTCGGTTTTCGTTTTTTGATGCTTTATTCGCTTCAAGTTTTTCTGTTTCTTCTTTTATTCATTTTTTGTTTTTATGTCATTGCAGGCTTTTGTTTTTTCGTTTGCTTAATTTTGTAGCCCCTTCGTTCTTTTTTTTATTCGTATCGGTCTGGTTTTTAATGCATTTTATTTTTTTCGCATTATTCGATTTTCCGTTACTTTTATTTCCGTTTTTGGTTTTTTCCTTTTAATATATAATTTGTGTCTCTTGCTTTCTTGTATTTTTTTAAATTTTTGTCGCTTTTTCATTATTTTTATTTTAATTTTTTCAAAGATTGTTCGTTTCCATGTTTTTTTTTCGTTTTTTGGTTAAACAATTTTTTTCATTTTAATTCTTCTATTTTTTGTTGATTCTTGTATTTTTCTTTATTCATTTTTTCGGTTTTATTCCTCTTTTTCGTAATTGTTTTTTTAGTTCCTTCTCTATTTGTTTTTTTTTATTTCTTTGTACAGTGTGGATCCGTTTTTATCAGCTCCATGGTGATTTTTATAGTGACAAAATGGGGAAATAGACGAAATCGGGAATATTTTTTCCTTTTCCCGAGAATTTAGTTTCGAAATGAACGCTCACAACACGTTCATAATAAAATAAATTTCCATTGGGAGTAAAAATTTAACAAAAATTTGATATTGTATACAATATACAATTGCATATTTCACATTTGTTCGATAAGGACAATATGCTCAAAAAAGATTTTCTCGAATTTTACTTGGTTCGCCTGCTAGAGACCATCAGTTGGATTTTCATATAAGGCTGACAAAATCGTGTCAAAAACTGAAATAATCTGTCTGGGGACTGAAAAAAGTGGATTTTCACTGTATTTTCGTGTTTCCCTGTCTGTCAGCTTTTTGTTTTGTTTATTCTGTTCATTTGTTAGTATTCATTTTTTTTTATTTTCGCGTTTTTGTTTCATTGTTTTTTTAAATTTATTTTTGTGGTTCATTGATCTTCGAACGACGATTGACGATTGACGATTGGCGATTGACGATTGACGATTGACGATTGACGATTGACGATTGACGATTGACGATTGACGATTGACGATTGACGATTGACGATTGACGATTTACGATTTACGATTTACGATTTACGATTTACGATTTACGATTTACAATTTACGATTTACGAGTCACGATTTTTGATTTTCGATTTTTCTTCGTATTAGTTCTAGTTTTCGTTTTGTTTCTTCGATACAAAACTTTTACGTGATTGTACACATAAATGCAAACGTGAATGTAATTTTGTGCATGTGTATACTGATTAGATTGGCACCAAAATTAATTTTTTTGAAACACCGTCGAATAAGCAAACTTCAACAAAAGTGAATGTTAGTGGCAATTTGATCTTCATACGTAAATTTAGTATTTTGAGCGTTGATGGCGTTTAGTACGCTAGAAAAAGTAATAGTATCCAGAGCACCAAACACTATCAGATACCACGAAATAGGTTCCTTCAGTTGTCTATTTTAGTGGCAGCACATCGTGCAGCAGCATTAAAAAAAGAACGTGTCTTATAACACTTCTATTGAGTTGTCTTAGTTGTTCATCTTAGATGGCTGTTTCAGTGAAGTATCTTGTACTGGGTCCATCAATGAATTCCTAATATAAAAGAGTAGTGGTATATAACGAAAACCTAATCTATTTTGGGAGGCTTTTCCTTTTTAGATAGAGGCCGAATATACCAAAATCAAATTGTGTGCTTTTCCCTCCGTATTACCGTCAATTGGTTTATTTACAAAACTTTGGAATTCTTTCATCTAATAGCCTCATTCAAGATAATTGGCTTGATTCAGAATATCTAGTTCCTAAACGCACATATTTCACAACAACAGAACATCCCACATTTATTTTACGATTCATTGAACTCAAATTGACAGCACCAAGTTAACCTCCGACCGATTGACCCCAATACGTCTCTTAATTCGCTCCGTCGCCTCACAAGCAGGCAGGCGGTAAATCCGACTAACACCGGAAGTTGCAAAATAAAAAAAAACCCCGCCCGCATTACATTCTACCTTTTTCCCCCTTCGCAGCTCATCACCCAGCTTTATTTACACTGCTACTGAATGGGAAGCTATCAAAACGTTAATGAGGGTAGGCTAAGAAACTGCTGCGGTGCCACCGGGGATGCTACACGCAACCAAATCCGGTCCAGCATTTGTGCCGAACTGGGGAACGAAACACGAACAAGTTTCTGTTTGGGTGCATTCAGTTAAGCCGAGCAGCACTGATTGCTGGAAAAGAGCCAGGGAAAATGCGCTACTCGGAGAAGGATAATGAGTCTTCTTTTATCACACACCCGTACAAATACCACCCGGGGAAGATCCCAAGAGAGAGAAAAAAACTGGAATGAAAACAGCAGCCTCCAGGAAAGCCGACGGTTCATCTACATACATATGGTTCCGGAGCCAGTTCTCGACGAGCTTATCGCAATCACACATGTCTATTCGTATAGGGTTATTAGTTTTTCCATTTGCGCACCGAGCACCTTTCAAGTTATTCCGTTTTCCACTTCCCACTTGGTTTGCGAAGAGGATTGACCTAATGGCTTCTATTTTGTTGTGATTTTACGAAAGGAAGGTGCCTCTATTTCAAAATGAATCGCGGTCAACGAACCGGAACGGTCGTCTCGGGTGACTGAATGGCACTGTTTTGGTTTTGTGTTATAATTGCTGTGGCAGGTTGGGGAATGAAGATGGGTGGGTTGATATGTAAACTCCTTTAGGTTCAGGGTTTATTTCCTTGATGTAAGTAAGTTGGATTCATTGAACAATTAAATCGTAGGTAATTATAAGAAGGCTAATATCTGGGACTATAGCTCTTTATTTGAATAATAACAGCATTTATCGTTAATTGTAGAACTGAAATCATTGCGTTATATCTGATTGGATTTCGCTGTAGGAGTGCACCAGCTGGAAAGAAGAAGATTAAAGATTTGCAAATATTTTTGAAACCTTGAGAGATGTATTTGAAAAGATGTTTACAAAAATGGTAAAAAGTAGCAATATTTTTAGAAGCTTCGAGAAAATCTACGATGATCGAAAAGATTTGAGAAGATCGGAAAAACTAGAAAAAATCTGCAAAAATTTTAGAATGATCTGAGGAAATTCGATGTAACCTAAGAAGATTTGAGCAGATCTGGGAAGAGTTAAGAAAATCAGAGAAGATTTGAAAAGATCTGAGAAGATTGAGAAAATCTAATGAGATGAAATATCTGAAAATTTCTTAACAAACTGAGAATATCCGAGAAAATTTGAGACAATCTAAGGAGATCTGAGAATGTCTAGGAAGATCTGAGAAAACCTGAGATGATTTCATAAAGTATGAGAAAAACTAAACATGTCTTAGATGGCTTGGAACGATCTGAAAAGAGTTTGAAGAGATTTGCTAGAACTTCAAAAGGTCAGAGGATATTGAAGCGCTATTCACACCTATCCGATCCTATTCAGTGACGGTTCAGTACCGTGCATGGACACCAATACATTTGAATACGAGCATTAACACTTCTCCGGCACAGCAAAAAGGCGGACAAGTGTGAATACTCGCCTTTGATGTGTATGAAAGAATATTACTGTCCGTGCACGGCCCTGAACCGTCATTTAATCGGATCGAAAAGGTGTAAATTTGGCCTAATAATCATGTGAATTGATTTTGAAATATGCGACTAGACCAAATCCGAAAGTGTCTAAAGTAAGCTCAGAAAATGGCAAAGGTGAGTGAGTGTAAATCTGAAAAGATTGGAGAAGATCTGTCAAGATTTGAATAGATCGGAGAAGATCAAAAACCTGAACCAGCCGAGATTATTTGAAGAAATCTGATCTTTGAAAGCAAACAATTCGACAGTTCTAAGATTCTTGAAAACATCAGATTTTTAAGTTTGAGAATATCTGAAAATATCTGAAAAAATTGAAGAGATTTGAAAAATAAACATAAACAGAAAAACTTTGAAAACCTGAGATAATCTAAAAATATTTGAACAAATCTAATTTTGAGAAAATTTCAGAAGAACTCAGAAGATCTGAGAGCCACCTAAGATTTTAGAAGATTCGAGAACATCTGAGAAGGTTTTCGAAGTTTTGCGAAGATAGAGATGACCTGAAAAGATTTAAGAAAAGTTCTGGGAAGATCTGTAAATAACCGAAAACATCAAAAACAATCTGAGAAGCTCTAAACGGCATACTTATAAATTAGTAAAACTGTGATGTTTTTAGTACAACTGAGAAAATCTGAGAAAACTGAGAAATACCGGGGGGAAATTTTGGAAAAAACTGTTTTTAAGTGAGAAAATTGTGAAGAGTCAGCTTAAATCTAGCGATAATGCAATATTTCGGATATGCTTTTCTGTATTTACGATGCCAGAGGTTAATTGCATTAACACTTACAGCTGATTTTCGGGCAAAATTAATGCAAATGTAGGGTCAATATTGTACAATGCTTTGATGCTTATGGTTACTTGGGTTACTTGGATCTGAGAGGAAAATATCTGAAAAGTTCTTTGCAGATCTTAAACTATCTACGATTTGGGAATAATTTACGGAGGGGATCTAAAAACATTTAATATGACTTGAGACTGTGAAGATCTGAGAATATCTGAAAAGATCTGAGAAGATATGAGAAGATATAGGAAGACCTGAGAAGATCTGAGCTCTGAGAAGGACTGAGATCTGAAAAGATCTGAGAAGATCTGAGAAGATCTAAGAAGATCTGAGAAGATCTGAGAAGATCTGAGAAGATCTGAAAAGATCTGAGAAGATCTGAGAAGATCTGAGAAGATCTGAGAAGATCTGAGAAGATCTGAGAAGATCTGAGAAGATCTGAGAAGATCTGAGAAGATCTGAGAAGATCTGAGAAGATCTGAGAAGATCTGAGAAGATCTGAGAAGATCTGAGAAGATCTGAGAAGATCTGAGAAGATCTGAGAAGATCTGAGAAGATCTGAGAAAATCTGAGAAGATCTGAGAAGATCTGAGAAGATCTGAGAAGATTTGAGAAGATCTGAGAAGATCTGAGAAGATCTGAAAAGATCTGAGAAGATCTGAGAAGATCTGAAAAGATTTGAAAAGATTCGAATAGATCTGAGAATATCTGAAAAGACCTGAGTAGGACTGGGCAGAATTAAAAGATAATGAGATTTGCTGATAGCTCTGTGATGATGTGAATTGACTCGTGAAATACTAAGTAAAGATGAGGAGAATAGAAGGATTTTGAGATGAGCAGAGTTGATCAGAGAATAATTGAGAGGTCCTGAGAAGATCTGGGAAAGTTTAAATATCTAGTATGGTTAGGAAAGAGCTAAGATTATGAAAGCCCTAGCCCTCCGGTATTTGCGCAAATGGCATACTGAACGAGCAGACGCTGCCCTACGACTGTTTCACTAGATTTTAATAGTGGCATGCACTCAGTGCACTAGCGCAAGTGTCCAGGAAGATCAGCGATATCAAAGATGACAGGAAAAGATTTTAAAAGATCTGAGAAGATATGAAAATAATAGAACATATCTAAATAAATCAGAGATAATCTGAGAAGTAATTGAGAAATTCTGAGAAGATCTGAAATTTGAATTTTCAATCTGAAATTATCTCAAATAATCTAAGAACAGAAAATGAAAATATGAAAGAATATTTATAGAAATCTGAGAAAACAGAGTAGATAGAATATCTAAGAAAATTTCAAAACGTTTGAAATGATCTGCAGATGTTTTATATCTAAGAAGATCAGAGATACCTAAAACAAGCGAATTTGAAAACATTCAAGAAAGTCTGACAAGATTTCAGAAGATCTGATAAAAGCTCAGGTGATTTCTACAGATCACAAGTAACAACAGAAGTTTTATGACACCCCTGAAGCAACTCTCTATACATAGACTGCTCTTATAGTGTGCTGTAAAACATTAAATGTTACTTGGGATCATAGTTAGAAGAGCTGTTATAACCTTAAAAGATTGGCATAATTCTGAATCTTAGAATATCTGTAAAGGTGAGCTCTGAAAATTCTTGGAACAAACTTGGAAGATTTGATAAAATCTGAGAAGATTTGAGAATAAGATCTGAGAAGATCAGACAAAACCACTTTTGATTGGTGAAAATCTTAGAAGAGCTCAGGAAGAAGAGCACAGAAAAAAATATTTTGTAATTTTAAGTTTATTTTCATGCACATATTTGGAGCATGAATTTAAATGTAAAATTAAGTTCCACCACAAATACACACGACTTGTCGTGCTTTCTTCAACGAATTTTATTATAATTTTACACGTGGATTGAAAATTACGGTTACTTTAAACGGAAAACCAATGCACTTCAGTGTATTTTTACTCGAATACTGCTGTAAAATGAATGACATGTAATATTGCACGAATTAAAGTGTAAAATTGTATGCTGTTTGATGCTCCAATTGATTTCAACGTACTTTTCAATCAAATTTTTTATTCAATCTTTGTATGTTTACATTCGTATTGATTTACATGTCGTTTAAATTTCATTATTTTTTGGTGTGAGGCTTAGGAAACCTGAAGATATGCTTTAAGATGAAGGACCGACTGTTCCCCGCACATACTCCTAAAAAGTCTGCCTAAAGAGCAGCAAACTGGATATTGTTAGCATAATTCTTAGACCGTTAAAACAATAACTACTGATCAGTCATTGTAATTCTCGCATACTAATGTGACTGGGAGATGTTCCTTTGCGAATAGGAATGAGTTGTACAAATACAAAGAGCGTGAGTATATTTATTAAAATTATTTCTATATATGAATAAAAGTTAAAAATTGATGATTTTTTTCTATGGAAAATTTTCCATGCACGATTATGACACGTCATACACATTTTGTCTTCAATACACGCCTATGACACGTGTGAGTGCGACTTTTGTTTACATTCATAGTAAAAACTCGCAACATAGTCAACCGATCTTCGTAATATTTGAGAGATTAATGCAGAATAGATTGAAGCATTAATTGTCTTCTTTGGATTGTTTATACCATTTATGAGTTTCAAGATATTCAATCTCAAGCTTTAAAAATCGTTTTTCTCGAAATGTGCTAAATGGCGCTTGTCATAAGATAGCACAACAGCGACGAAGTGAGAAAATGTACGAGATATGAATGTTTAAGCGAAAATACCGAGAAACGTATCTAAGAGTGTCCTGCAATTGATCCGATATATGTAAAGCGCGCTAGATGAAGGATATAAATGCTGAAAATCATTCTGATTAAAATGGAACCCCAGCGGAAGCCCTCCGTTTTTCGTTCTTGTAACATCTGTCATCATGTTTGATTAGGCGAAGGAAAGAAAAGCAAATGTAAACAATGTGTATAAACGCCAGCCAAACACTGATCCGGGATCTTCCGTATCCCCCTCTTGGTATTAATTTCATTAATGCGTCTTTTGAAGATCCCTCGCTCAGACCCAACTTTCACGGATCTGTCGACTTACCGCAAACAAACCGAAAAAGAACTGTGCGATGATTAACCTATACGAAAAGACGTTTTTTTCCTAATCCATATCTTCCACGTGGCACCGCTTCTGCGGTATGTTTTCGTACATCACTCAGGCTTCATTCAATCGGATTGCCCTTCAGCGAACGACTTCCACTCCCATTAGTGCTGGTGAATGTTGTACTGTCGTGCTTAACCTGTTCATTCCCACACACATGTCAAAGTGATGGGTAACAATACATTAGAGCGGTACCCTAGTTTCGTTGAGAAAGCCTCAAAAAGCGGCCATCTTTCAAAACAAAAAAGTTTTTTTTGCGCAGCATTGGAAAAATCTTAATGAAAATCAATCAGTACTTTTCTAATAATGTTTGAATAGATTGATTGAATTTCATGAAGATTATATAAAGGGTAGCGAAGCTACTTTTTGGTTTGTAAACATGGCCGCCTTTTTAGGTGTTTCAGTTGAACTTTAACCGTGGCGTATTGTTTTTTTTTTTTGAATTTCTTTCACTCACAAAAAAAAATAAATAAGGGCGGTCCTCAACAGGTTGTACAAAGTTAACTCGCAACTGTCTCAATTTGGCACATTTCCTTATCCTCACTGTGAAGAGGATGAGAAGAAGACATTTTCCGTCCAAATAAATAAAGCTATCTGGTCCTACGGGGGAAGCAAGACACGAACGATTCTTTAGTATTCCATGACGGTCGTGTACGAAAACTCCAAAAAGTACTTATACGACAGCTCATAGCGTAAATTGAGTAAACTCGTATGTGTACTGTTTACCTAAAGATGAATATCTAGGTACCAACCGAAAATAAAAAAAATCCGAGTAATGCGGTAGCACCGAAAAGACCAGATATAGTAGAAATAGCTTTAAACGTGTTGCTCACAGTTTATAAAGAACAGTTGCGCAAAGGCTGAAGCAAATCTACCTATTGAATACTCAAAACGTCTACCTATCGGACACGAAGAATAACAATGCTCGAATGCGTGGGGAGTATCGTTATTATGTGATGATAATTATGAGAAAAAATTCAATGATGTAATATTAACATTATTTAAAACCAGGAATATTTCGCTTAATGACAATTTTTGAAAAATATATGTTCACTGATATTCAAATTTGGCACTATTTCAAACACCGGAACAGCTCTGGGTAGTGTTAATAATCTTCTACCGACAGTGGAAATATGAAGGTATTTCTCATAGTTAAAGTGCAGCTAAAATTTTGACAAATTTGTGTATGCATTCCACTTATACATATGTACTTATTCAAATTTATCTTACGCTGCAAATTCGACTGTTTTTTGTCACACCCCAATCAGACGGCAAGCGGCAAAAATCAATGCATTTCGTTCTTAGTTGCGGATCAGTTGAGAACCGGAAAAAGCTTAAATTCTTTATACGATGTTATTTATTGTACTGATTTTTACAAAATAAAAGTAAACACCTAGTTTTAAATTTTTAAATGCACAAAATTAACTTTTAACTGAAGCGTTCGGGTGAAGTCATTTGAAATTTAACTAAAAATAAAAGGTTGCCAAAATTTAAAAACGACTAATGATTGGTCCAATGTTGCCAATCCTCTTTACGCAACTCTACTATTAAAAACTCTGGTGTTGCTTATTTGAATCTGGAAGCACAATTAGTTTGGCATTAGGGCAAGACGGAGTAAAATGCACTTCACAAGAAGATATTATCTCAGCTCCAGACAGGAAGAATTTAATGATGATATCCTTCAACCAATATGTTGCTCTGTTATCAATATCATTACGCTTTGCAAAATATTCAAAGGACATAACAAATTTTCAATTCTCAGACATTGATTTACTATTTAAAATATAGACACGGGGTAAAACAACAACTAGGCTTAATGAGCAAACTATCAGGCGATTTTGTTTCGGTTTTTCAGAATGATGCATAATTCGTTCGCTTATGCAATTACCAATGTTTCAAAAAGATATTTCCGTCTTTGATCCAAAGGTATGCTGATTTGTTCCAACTTATTTTGATTCTTTATTTTGTGTAACAGTCGACATTTAAGTTGCATAGCCATAGTAACAGCAAAACATAAAAGGGCACCGCTTCCCCAAGCGCAACCCAACCGGCAATTTCACAAGTGGTATTCGATAAAAGCGTGGTTTATTCAAACTACCTGCCAGGGCGTACACGTGGTTGCTCGGTTGAGGCGGGATAGGACAAGCGGCGTCGGATGCAAAACCGTCAGTGCTTTGATTGAAAAAGGGTGTTGCAACATTGTAGGTACTTGTCTGTTTCATCAGGGTGTTTCAGTGCGTAGTGTTTTAACCTATTTTAATTCTTGATCCGCATCGGTAAGTGTTTCTGTGTTATGCTGCTGCTGGGTTTTTGTGGTGGGGGAAAGGGAATACGAACCGTTACTGGGTTTCTGGCCAAAGAGCATTAAAATTTAATAAGCACTGGTTAATGATTGTTTGCTGTTGAAAATTAACTTTCCGGGGTCAGCGAAAATAATCTATGCTTGGGTTGGATAATTCATTCAGTTTCGGAGGGTTGGAAACTACACACGGAAATACTGATTGATCGTGAATGTTTAATGTTTGTAGAAAATTGAATCCATTATAAATTTGGTTTGTTTAAAGCCAACTTTTCTGTATTGATGTATTAAAAATGAAACATTTTAAATGGGCACTTGGGTATTTGTGTTGTGGACGGACCTTATGGACTTAACATATTTTTAGATAATGATTGAAACGTTTATTTTAAGTTTCAGCTTAATAACTCATTTGTCTAGATTTGACTATATTTTTAGTTTCCTATACATAGAGAATTGAAGCTATTGATTGATCACCTAAAATTAACGCAGGTAAATCTATTTTCGTACTTAAAATTAGTCAGCCGTTCCTGAGTCAAACCTATTCTAGATCAATGTTCGACTAAAATTAAAATGAACTGTCAAAAATTTTAAATCTTCTCAAAATAGTTTGATACGGATCCCTGTTGAACAACGATTCATTAAACACCATTCTACATTGAACCAATGATGAACTCTCTGTGCACAATTGTGAAACATTCTTTTCTTAAATCGTAGATCGGTAAATTGAAAGATACGGCAAACAACACGGACCAAAATGTCTCCGAAATCACCAAAAGAAAATCACACAACACCCAACCCTAACCAAGATAACAATCGAACCGGCACCCACGACCATGTTCAATAACTTATCCAGATCTTCCTCATTGCTTCATTCCTGCCAGGTATGTACTCGTACTCTGCTATCGACAATCTGGCGCGACACCAGCTGTGGAATGTTTTCCTGCCGTTCCCCTCGCAAACCAGCAGGGAAAAGCTGTCACCGTAAGCATAAGCGTTATTATTCTCATTATCGTTACCCGATGACAGGAGAATCGTGTCGCGTCGTCCCCACCGCTACCCCGCGCAGCCCGGTCAGACCGGTCCGGACCCCACCGGAAAAGTTTCAGCACAACGAACCTAGCAGCAGCGTACCGTCGGTCGTATCGTTTGGCAGTTTTTTCTTCTTTCTTCTTTTCTTTCATTCACGATCCTGTTCAGCAGGACGTATGAGGTTGTGTTGTGGTAAGGTTTTGTGTAACTCTGCCACTTTCCATACATTGTGCGAAAATCCTCCGAAATGGCTGTCATTTGCGCTTTCTGGCACATCCCTTCGATGCGGTGTGCGGAACTGGTACTCGGAAAGCGAAGCAGCCATCGTCGTCAGCGTCATCGTTGTTCTCGTTGTCGGTACCCTGCATCTCTACCTGTCAAAAGTGTTTTGCTCCGTTTTGCTTATGCCCACTTCCAATAGACTGTCGTAGAACGGAGTGGGGAAAATGTTGTGGTCTGGAGTAGGGCAGTGAAAATGGGGAAACCTATTTGGGAATTTTATCATCGCACGAATTGAATAGTCTGACTTAATTTTTTTTTCAAATCGATAAGGTTTGGAACCGGTTTAGAAAGTTAGAGCGTCCTGCCTCAATTGAATCATTTTGTACTTTAAAGAAAACGTTTTTGTGAATTTTTGGTAATTCTGTTTCAATAATGGGATAAATGGATTACTTACAGAGAAGTGTCATAGAGTCGTTAATCATTCACTTAACCATCATGAAGTAGATTTTGAACAATGATGATGTTTACTAACTCTAAGCTATAATTAAAGTACACTTCAAAGTTGCATGAAAGGGTGTTACGATCAAAGATTAGTCAACTTCAATTTGACGTATTTTTCCCATTTTGTAGTATCATTTTTACTACTTTTGCTCATCAATTGTGATGGCGTCGGAACAAGAGAAACATCGCACAGTGGGCAGAAATGGACCCAAAACGCGACTTTATTGCTACGACATTTTATCCGTTTTGCCCTAATCCCCCTTTTGTGTGAGTTTGAGTTTATGTGCAAGGCTGAATATGTAACTCGAAAAAAAGTTGAATACGGCTGACCAAAATTAGTATTTCTTATGTAAACAAGCCCAGAGAATCGATTGAAGATAATTAGATTAATCTCAAGAAACGTATACACTTATTTTACCCCAATTCTTCGCACAACTAAAGTTTGAAGTTAATCCTGGCTTTATGTTTTGGTAAAAGGCTATATGCGGCTGATCAAAATTAGTAATTGTTACGTATAAAAGTTCAGGTTAACGTTTGAATAGACTGACCGCCCGAAACGTGCACACTCGTTTTACCCAGATTCCTGCCACAACTCAAGTATAAAGTTAGACCTTGCTCTACATATTAGAGCGAGGCTGATCAAAAATAGTAATTCTTATGTAAAAAGTTCAGGGGTCCGATTGATAAATAGATAAATAGCCGAATGGCCGCACAAAATGTGTACACTCGTTTTACCCTAATTCTTCCCATAATGTATGTGTGAAGTTATACCATACTCATCATTTCAGAAAGAGGCTGCTAGCGGGTCACTAAAGTAGTTCTATAGTTATGTAATAAGTTATGTAAAACAGTTCAGGGAATCAATTGAACCTATTTGGAATAATCGCACGAAACTAATGTACCCGTTTTGCCCCAACTCTTTCACAAGTGTGAAATTAATTTTACCCCATTTTTTCTAAAAAAGTCTGAAAGCGGCTGATAAAAAATATTTTTTTATATTAAATAGTCCAGGGTATCAATCGAAGGTAGCTAGAATGTCCACACGAAACATGTGTACCCATTTTACCCTAAGTTGCACCTGATGAAAAGTATTATAGAACTAAACAGCCCATGATCGCATATCAGTCCCTTAAATATGGGAAATCCCATAGAAAACGGGACAAATATGCGATCATGGGCAGTAAAGTAGTAGGAGAATATGGGGAGACTTGACCAGGTTTTCAGCTAAACCTGCATAGCTCTCTTAAAATGCTTTCAATCCTTCAAAACTTATTGAGATATGATGTGCAAAGGTATTGTGCGTGTTCATGATTTTTTGCAGAATTTTGCACTTATTGTTTCAAATGCTTCAAAGCTTTTCTGCGAACGTTTTTTTTTGGTCAAGTCTCCCCACTGCGGAACTTGACCAAGGGAATATTAAAAACTCAGGACAAGAAATAAAGACATAAAACAGACTGTAATCCTTTTTTTTTTCATAATGTCGGAATCCTTAGGCAGCAGAAAAAAAAGATTGCTTTTCAAAAATTTCGATTTTTTAAATGTATTCCCTTAAGGCTTATCTATACTGCTTACACTTCATGTTCACACGTTACGAAATTTGCCATATTACTTCTAACTTTGATTGCTAATACTGAAAGATATAGACTGATGTGAGTAACATTAATAGTAGCTACCAAAGCATAGTAAATATCAGAAATTTTGTATCTTTCTTCAGCTTATTGCCACTTGGTCAAGTCTCCCCATAAAATCTTTGTCAAGTCTCACCAACATTGGTTTTTACGTTCAATGTCTTGCAAATTTTACTAATAACTATTCCAATCTTTCGATTGATGTTAAATCGTTTCACTACTTCATAAGGAGTAAGATGTGATATAAGTACTTTAAAAGTAATTATTAGTCGACTAGATATGTCCATAAAAGGTTTGATAAAAAATTACATCATTAACCTCAAATTTATTAATTGCGGAATATTTTCTATAAGGAAAGAATGTTTCATTCCAAACTTTTAAAATTACCTTATGGGGTCGAAACAAACATAAAAAATATTTTTGAATTTTTTTTAAGAACCTAATAGCATACGTAATAACCAATAATAGTATTCGGTGCATGGTCAAGTCTCCCCATGCTCCCCTACCTAATATTTGATTTTTTTTTTGAAGAAGTAAAATGACTTAGACATGTGCGCTATTGTGCAAAATATTTATTAAGGTTTCATCTATAAAATCAAAATTTTCGAGAGTAAGGTGTTAAAAATGACGTCCAAAATGGCGGCTCAAGTAAAAGGTGTTTTGAAAACCGACCTGCGGGCGCGATACACGCCGCAATTCGTCGTCTACAAGAAGAAAACCAAAACAATCTTGAAGATTACATTCCATTGTAACCGCTCGGTTACAAATAATAAATATTTCTAAGTTAAGATACAATTTTGTTTAATCTGGTGGAAGGTTTAATACCGTTGTAAATAATATTATATAAAAAAAATAAATAAAACCAAACCCTATCAGCCTTGTGGGTACAACTTCAGTGGGCAGAATTTGGGAAATCTGGCAGGAGTCAGCTACGAGGGTGGTTGGCTGCATTGGGATGGGTTGGTACAAGAAGGAACAGAAGGAAATTGGAATGAGGAGGTTCGTAGTAGCTGCACGACGGAAAGCCGCTCTCTTGGGTTTCAACCACGGAAGCGAGTGGATCAAAATTTAAAAAGTTCAAGTTAAGATTGTTAACCAGAAGTGGTGAAACCGGCTTGTTTAGCTCTGGTCGCCGGTCTGACTGAAGTCACCGGCTAATTATCAAGGACCAGCGAAGAGTTTGCCTGTCTCGCCCTGATCAGTGCTACTGCTGATACGGCTAACCGTAAAAGAGATAGCAGGCCGTCGTCGCGGGTTTCATCGACCGTGTGTCGTTAATCGCTCCTCCCGCTAAACGACCGCGTGGCTCGAGGGCCCGCTGCAGCAGAAAGATTGACGCCAGGGACGATCTGCCCTATCGCCATCACCAGAGATTACCGCCAGTGCACCACCACGCCCTTAAATTCAATTCACACCCTTCGACCAGATCCGAAAACCCTCCCACAACAATATACGACCCTGGGACCCGAGGACCAAAAAGAGGCCTTCCGTGCCCACCCCGGAACGTCCATACCAGGCGTTGGGGTTTAGCCGGGTTCCCTTCAGGAACTGCATCGTCCATCCTCGGGGGCTGAGAGCAGCCGCGATCCCGTAAACGGTAACACCATAGAGGCCTTAGCCTAAAAAAACATAAAAATATTCGTCATAGAAACAAAATGGCGGCCACTTGAAAATAGAGTATCGTTTTTCCGCATGATTTTTCCACTTTGGCACGCTTATGCGGGTAAAACGTGAAGTTGATTGGTTGAATGGTCCAAAAATGAGAATGCACGCAGATTCGAAAAATCTTGTTTCAAGAAAACCGCCTGGCTTGGTTCGTCGGATAGAGCCCATCAAATGGAGTTTCATATAAGACTGACAGAATCGGGTCAAAAAGCTTCCAAAATCGGGGATAGACAAAATCAAAGGTAAAGGGCTGATAAAACAGGGTGTTTACTGTATTTACTACAAAATTATTCCATTCCGAAAGTACCCATATTGTTGAGGTTGTAATTTATCTAAACTATAAGTTGCCACGTTGGATTTGAAAATGGCTTCAGACATTGATTTCCGTCATTTACTCCATCCTGAAAATACTAAATTCTTTAGGTTATAGTGGATTCAGCTAAACCGAATTTGCCATTTTGGATTTCAAAATGGCTTCAAACGTTGATATCCGTCATGTACTCCTTAACCGCATTCCGAAAATACCAACATATTTGGGGATATAGTGAATTTATCTAAACCAGAAGTCTCCATCTTGGGTTTTAAAATGAATTTCCGTCATGTACTAGTAAACTCTATACCGGAAATATCCAATTTTAATGTGGAATAATTAGCTACGAATAGGTTAAATTGTACAACTTCATACTCCACTGTATGAGTTCAAAAGTTTTTAGGAACTTGGTTCGTAATTTTTTTTACTTGTCAATGAAAAGAAAAAGAACGACGTGTTCATATCGGGTAGCCGGCAAATATCCGTCAAGATCTCAGTAGCTGTCAAAAAATAATGCCGTCAGAATTTTTTTATAGTCCTGGCAGTTATGACTCTAAAACGATTTCGGATGAATTTCATGTTATACACTTCCAGAAAATTAAAAGCCGAAAAAATTCAACCGGTTCCAATTGTAGGCCAAACTCTGGGCGCTATTGATGTCGATAAAAAGACGATTCTTGGTTTAAATCTTAAAACGTCCTTCAATCCGAGGCCCGACAGACCCCCCTTCAGTATTACTGAAACGTCACAGACATGTTGGTGCTTCCGCTTCATCACATCTTTCAAGCATCTCTAAGAACACTTTTACCCAAAGTACACGTTATTGAAGTAATGCGAAAACATCACCGGTCCTAAGTAGCTTCCCTGGGCTATTCTTGACGTAGAAGTAAATGTGGGAGGCTGGCAATCTCCAAAGACAACCGAGAGAAATAATCCTCGATCCGTGAGCTAAGTTCGAAGCATCTGCAAAAACTGTCGTGCCAGTGGCACTTCATAATCTTGTCGAAAATCTGCGGACATGTTTTCTGTCCTTGGAAAGAAAAATACCCGAGATATCATCATGATGATCACTTCATTAAGCTCAGTCTGGAATGGGTAATTATGAAACCAATTCAGGCACAATGCAAGCAGTACCTAATCGACGATCATCATGGCTTCATGTCTGGACGTCAGCGATTAACTTACCGTATTTAATATCCTACAGAATAGGGAGTATGGAATGGAATGGATGATATTACTTACACTAACATATCGGCTGCTTTTGATAGAATTGAACCACGATATCACAATCGCTAAAATGGAGAAATTTGGAATCAACGGTAGTTTCTGCAGCTGTTTCGATCCTAGCTCGGAGATCGAGAATTATCTCTTTCAGTTTTCATTGTAGAAAACCAGCCACTCACATTTACTTTTATGTCAGGAATTGCCCCGGTGAACTACTTGGGACCGATGATTTGCTATACTTCAATAACGTGTATTTAGTGCACTGCTGAACACTCCTCGCCAATTCTTCGCATGCGATTTTAACATATTTAGTCCCATCCGCTCAATTTATGCTTGCAGATTTCTCCAACACTTTGAATCCTTTGCTGATTGTGGTATAGTAAGTATCGTCACGGTGTCTTTGTCGATCAACTTTATTAAAAAAAATCGGCATCTGTAAAACTTCGGGATATGAAAGAATGGACTTTTCCCTTTCATTTGAAAGTAAAATGAAAATATT